>NC_140497.1:79375532-79650532 GCF_964271855.1 Acomys minous | reverse complement strand
GCTAAGAGAACCTGGCTTGGCAGACAGGGTCCACTTTGACATGTAATAGGCACCTCAGCCAGTTTGTCTCTGGTTTGAGACCTAACATGGCAGCTGGTCCAATATGAACATAACGGGCACTATTGAGTTATCGACAGGAAAATGTTCAAGACGGGAAATTTTACTGAAGTCTCTACCATACACTAAAAAAAGAAGGCAAATCGATCATGTGATAAAGTGTCTTTTAATTCCTTGACAGACTGGCGGGGGTGGGGGTGGGGTTGTCTGTGTCACTTTGGGAACTCTGAGAGACATAAGAGCAAACCTATATGGTTAAATGGAAACAGAGTGGGCTGTTGGTACACCCCTTAAGTCCAAGCCCTCAGGAGGCAGAGGAAGGCAGATCTCTGAGTTTGAGGCTAGCCTGGTCTACAGAGTGAGTTCCAGGACAGCCAGAACTACACAGAGAAACCCTGTCTTGGAAAAAAAAAAAGTAAACAGAAACAGAGTCTTTAAAACTTACTCATAGCAAAGTTAAAGACTGGGCTTAGAAATGGGCACCCACACCACTGAACATGGAAGTTGTTAAACACGCAGTTCACTTTGACTTGCTTTCTCCAAGGGCAAACCACCAAGGTGACTGCTGAATGCTGCCCACTGTGATCCATGCGCGTGTGCTACCTGTGCACAAAGGTACCTCGCCAGCACCAGCTACACCCTGTGGGTTTTGGCTGCTTTTGGGGTTCAGGGCAGGCAAGATTCAGGTTACTCTCCCAGAAGGATGCCCAGCCTTTTTTTTTTATTCATGAGCAGGCTTTTTTAGGGTTCATCCAGTAGTGGACATAGGATGATGGGTTTTTGAAAGAATGTGTTTTAAATGTTTACCTTTATTTACCTTCCTTATATCTCCAGAGAATATCTTTCTCTAAGGGCGTAAGCCACTTATATTCAACCCGTAGTTTTAGGCAGTGAGAGGTTACACCCCATTAATCTGGGGTGTTTTCTACAGTGATATTTCCTTCCACTTCTTAAAGCATTTGGCATTGTTAGCCTTCTGTGAAAGTTCTCTATAATTCTGTCTCCAAATGTGGCTTTTCGGTTTTTGTTTTCTTCCTCTTTAACAGTACCCCTCCAGACACCTGGTCCCACTTGCCTGTGCAGCTTGCCAGCTACCAACCTTCAACGGGGAGCTTCCTTAGGGTGCGTAAAGTAGACACTTAGGACACATCTACCAAATTCACTTAAACAGTCAACGGCATTAATGTTAAAGGGAAATGAACAATTAAAAGTTCAAGGTGTGGCCACCTGGAACTGCTATCCAAAGTCAGTTTATTTGAGGAAGAAAGGAGAGTCAACAGGCGAATAGGAGACTTCAAATATCACAACTCTTAGGTCCAAACCCACGTCCAAGTACAGAGGTGCCTATTTGACATGCCAAAGAGAACACTGGCAGCCAGCTTCCTCTGGCATTCCTCAGTCTCTACCTGCTACATGGTGCTCCTCTGCCCCCTCTACCCTGAACTTCTCCAGTCCAGGGGCTGGCCTGCCTACTCTTCCCTATATAAGCCAGCCATTTTGGTTAGCTGGCCTCCTGTCTATGCTTTACCTTCCTGGCCTCTCCTCACATGGCCTGGCTCAGACTGGTAAGGTTCCCTCTGGACTCCCTCAGATATCCCTGCCTCTGACTGTGTTCTCCTTTTTATCCACAATAAAATTTCTCTTCCACCATACCTAGGAGCAGTTGCATCCTTTTCTTTTCTGTTTCTTTCTTTCTTTCTTTCTTTTTTCCATTCACTCACAAGTAGACACGGGTGTGTGTGTGTGTGTGTGTGTGTGTGTGTGTGTGTGTGTGTGAACTCCCACCATAACACGACTGGGCTTGTAACGGCAAGTATTATATAAGTAGGTCCAGGTGGCAGGGGGTTCAGGGAAGGGTGCGACATGAGAACCAAAGAAGCCAGGCTCACAACGCAATACTCAATTCCCAGGCGGCTCCTTCCTTCAATGAAAGCCCTGTATTGCATAGCACCAGGCAGCTTCACACTTCCTCTTGTGTCCTCGGGCAGGCACCGCATGTGGCAGCAGTAGGAGTGACAGCCCTGAGACGCTGAGAACACACGGTTTCAGAGAGATTACAGAAAGTCTTACAGGAAGTCACATGGTTTGTATGGAATGCTGCTGCTTAATCTCTGTCCCAAGGCCTAGGCGGCTTTCTCTCACCTCTTCAGTGACTAACTTTTATAACCTTTACCTCTCCTCAGCTGAAAGCCCCAACACCCACCTCCCCTGGACTCTCTCTCTAGCCTTTTCCTGTTATCAGCCGGAAGCTTCCACCTGAGCATCCTGTAGCGTCATGGAAATAAAATGTCAAACATTCTTAGCCTTCTGCCCAAACCAGTTCACTTGTAAATGTTGTCTGGTTAGCCTTACAATATCGTCCTGCCAGCTAGCTGGCAACACGGCCCTGAATCCATCCTCTGCTCGTTTCACCCTGGCTTTTGAGGAGACACCAAGTCCGCTGTGAGTCTCTTCACAAAAAGCTATACGCTTGAGTGTCCAGTCTCATCTCTGTTTCCAGTCTCAGGCTGCAAGTGTTTGTATCTAAGATATTTGATTCCTTCTGAAGGAAAGAAATGCCAGACGTGTCAACAAACATCCATCCACCAGGATACCAAGCGGAAAGTATTCCATCATAATATGTGTTTATTGTTACCTTACCTGTGAGGAGCTAGTGCGTAGGCACTAGATAAAACACATGTCCTGTGTTTTCTGCCAAGAAAGACAGGGAGATGGGTGTGTAAGCTCCCAGAAGGCATGCGTTCAAGCAGCTCTGGGCCCCTGATCTGTCTCCAGTCTTTAGAACAGTGGTGATCCCACAGAGATGATCTCTGATTTGATAGGTAGACACTTTTTCTTTTCCAGAGAAATTGCATGTATCTAGTAAAAATCTGTGACATTTATTTCATGACCTTTTAAAGCATTTCATGAACTTTAACTCAGTGGTTAATGCTACATCCTTCTCCCAAAAGACTGAAACACTTCATGTTTCCATTAATAGGTATAGCTTAGCAAGTGACAATATAACGTCATCGTCATCATCATCCCCACCACCACCACCACCATCATCATCATCATCGTTATTTCACTTTAACATAGCGGAGTCCATTTCTCCCAACACAACATGGGTTGCAGGGATCAAATTCAGGGCATCAGGCTTGTGTAGCAAGTGCTGTACCCAGTGAGCCATCCCTCCAGCGCTATTTTTAGTTTTTGAGAAGTCTTTATTTCCAGATGTCCACAGTGGCTATGCCACTCTGTTCTGTATCCTTGCCAGTGTTTCTTGCCACTTGCCTTGACGACAGCCATCCTGACTGGAGTGAGACGGAATCTCAAAGTAGTTTGAATTTGTATTTTACCAACGGCCAAAGATGCTGGACACCTTTAAAAATAGTTCACAGTCATCTGTCTGTACATTTATTTATCTATTCATTTATTTATTTAGAAATGTTTGCTTATTTCATTGGCCATTTTACTAATTGGCAGATAAGGTTTTGGTGTGTGATGTTCCTTGTCATCTTTTATACCTTCCAGGCAGCATTCTGTACGCGATCTGCTCACAAAAGCGCATCTTGGGCCAACCCCTTCCCTCGGAATTAAAGACATTTCGGCAGTCTTGCTACCTTCTGACTCTGTGTCCACACTGCATTGATTTGATAGCTATAACCTTTGGTTTTGACTGTGTGGTAGAGAAAATCTCTCACCATTTTTCATGGTTACCTGAGCCAATGTTGGGTGTTGTGTGTACATGTGTGTGTGCATATGTGTGTGAGTGTGTGTGTGTGTGTGTGTGTGTGTGTGTGTAACATAAGAAGTCTTTATATGTACTATATTAAGTCACTTAGTTATAGCATTCTGTTTATGAGAAGAATTTTTTTGACAAGCAAAATACATTAATTTGTTGGTCTGAGGGTTTTTTTAAACTTTTAATTCTGGCTAATCAATCATTGAAAAGATATTTAAGCTAGGCAGTGGTGGTGCACGCCTTTGATCCCAGCACTCGGGAGATAGAGGCAGGTGGATCTTTGTGAGTTCGAGGTCAGCCTGGTCTACAAAGCAAGTCCAGGACAGCCGAGGCTACACAGAGAAACCCTGTCTCAAAAAACCAAAAAGAAAGAAAATATATTTTTTGTAATCTTTCAGGATAATTTTGTGTATATAAATTCCTTCTTGACAATAGCCAATAGTGTGTGTGTGTGTGTGTGTGTGTGTGTGTGTGTGTGTGTGTGTATGTGTGTGTGTGTGTGAGCACACGCCTGCCTGCAGAGGCCAGAAGAGGGCATCAAATCCCTTGGAGCTGGCATTTCAAGTGGTTGTGAGTGCTCTGAACCACACTCAGGTCCTCTAGAAGAGCAGCCACTGCTCATGACCAGCGAGGCCTCTCACTGGCCACTCCCACACCGCAACATTCTTTGATGCATAGTCTGCTATGCTACTTCTGTCCCTTTCCCATTGCACTGAGGACTTCCCATACGCTATGTTCGTGCCTGATCTCACAAATGTTGCCACCCCTAGTTTGTCACTCATGCAATATGGTTTGCCTGTTGTTTCATTTTCAGCTTTTAATTAATATTATTTTGTTTCAAGTATGAACCAATGTTTCCAGGAAAGCAGATCTCTGTGTTAACATCTTCCAGCCCTTGAAGCTTACTCATTTGAACACTGAGTCCATGATTCACTTTCTAGATGTTTTGTTTCATCCCAGCTGCGCTGACAGTGACCTTGCTGTGAAGTCTGTAACCACCCTGGCTCTGAGCAGAGTGCCATCCCTTCCTACTCTCAGCCCAGGACTTCACACGGTGATGCCGTTTCCTCATGTCAGTACAGAAGTAGCCCAGCGACTCTGGCTGGCGAGTTAGATGGCAGCTTCCTTAAGCCTGTGTGATGGCTCTTCTTGGTTGTCTACTTGACTACATCTGGAATTATCTAAAACCCAAACAGCTGAACAGCTGGGTACGCCTATGAGGTATTTCCTTCTTTCTTTTTTCCTTTTGGTTTTTTTTTGAGACAGGGTTTCTCTGTGTGGCCTTGGCTGTCCTGAACTCACTCTGTAGACCAGGCTGGCCTCGAACTCAGAGATCTGCCTGCCTCTGCCTCTTCAAGTGCTTGGATTACAGGCGTGCGCCCACCATGTCCATGTGAGGTGGTTGGGGTTTTTTTTCCCCCTTAATTAAAACATTTGAAGTAGGAAGACCCACTTTCAATCCAGATCTCTTGAAGTGGGAAGATACAGCTTTCATCGGGGCCGCATCTGATGGCAGCCTATATAAAAAACACAGAAGAAGGAAGCATTCACTGGCTGCCTGCTTGCTCTCCCTCTTGGCAGCAAACCCGTTCCTTCACTGACATCAGAGCCCACTTCTTTGGCATTCTGGCATATGTTCAAGCCCGACTGAGACATCAATATCATTGACTGAACAACTACTGTTTCCTTGGCCTGCCCATTGGCAGAGAGCCACTGGAAAAGCTGGACCACAGCTTGTAAGCCGTTCTAATAAATCCTATATATTCACTGCATGAGCTCTGTTCCCCTAGAAAACTCTAGCAAATACAGCCTGACAGGACCGGAACACAAAGCCTGCAGTGTACTACTCCCTTTCAGAAGGGGCACTGTACAGCACAGAGGTGTCAAAGAACAGACTGCTCAGATGGAGATTCCCGCTGATGCTGGCTTGAAACCATGGGATGGGTTAGTGGGGCTCTGCTTTACTGTCCGCAAGACACTGTCTAACACAGAAGACCTGTGTGCAAACTACACAGCAAAGTACATAAAACGGGGCTGGAGAGATGGCTCAGTGGTTAAGAGCACTGCCTGCTCTTCCAAAGGACCCCGGTTCAATTCCCAGCACCCACATGGCAGCTCACAACTGTCTGTAACTCCAAGATCTGACACCCTCACACCGACACATATAAATTAAAATTAAATTTTTAAAAAGTACATAAAACACTAGAACAGTGCCTTGTGCAAATTTTCTGTTCACAGAATCCAGAGGATGAGCATGGAGCTGTTAGCTCTCCCCTGGACACATGGAGTTGAGGAGGTGCAAGGGTCACGTGAAGATGATAAGAGGCAGAGAGGGCAGAGCCCAAGGCCCTGACAGGAGTAAGGCCTGAAACAAGCCCTAAAACTAGTTGTGCCTGGAACTTTTCAGTTCCCTAATGTTATGTGACTTGCATTTAAAAAAAAAAAAAAAAAAAAGGTTCTGATACCAGTCACCCAGTATCCCAGGCTAGAACACTGGGACCTGCCCACATCCTGTGTTCTAAGTCTGTACTTTCTACTTCTTCCATGGCTCTTCCCTCTGACTATTTTTCTCCTACTCCTCTACTAAAAACAAGGTTGGGTTGGAGAGTAAATGTTTTCTGGATACATTTTTAAGTGCTCAGAGACAGGTGCTTCGTTAGGCATGTGAACTGTTTTATGAATAGCTCTCTAGTGCACACAGCCAGTGACTAGTCTAAGATGCACACTGAGCGGATGGCGATGTTACCATCCGAGCCCCGTCCTGCCCCCTACCTTGGAGCAACTCTAAATATGGCCGAACTCTAGACAAATGTTTGTAGCATAACCAAATCTAATAGCAATACCTACAGAACTCGTTAGAGTTGGTACTGACTTTCAAATGTACTTAATCCTCCTTTAAAAAAAAAAAAAAAACTAGACCTGAACTAGACTGCTCTGTGGTCACACACATTGGTCTCCATGATATCCCCAGGAAATCAGTCATCAACTGCTTAATCCCCCTTTCCTGCCTCACATCTTGCTGAGCCTGTTTGCAAAGAAAACAGGACCAGGCCGCACAACTCCAAGGCAGCCACCGTGTCTCCCACATTGTTCCAGCCACGTCGTACTGCTGTGAGCTGAGGTCCCATGTGTGGTTGACAGCAGTGCGGAAGTGTCAGACAGGCCTCCGTTTGAATTTTACTCCCTGCTTACCAACAGTGGGGCACGTAGGCCATAAGAGGACATGGGAGCATGGTTTGGGGTTTTTTTTCCCCCTATATTGTCTCATCACTAGTCCACCACAATGCTCTGATGCCAGGTGTGGGGGAGATGGGTTCTTCCTCCCCCACACCAAGCAATCAGTGAGTGTTTGCAGCAATCACCAGTTGGATAACCTCTAATCCAGTCTGATCCTGACACTGCTGACCCGAAGGTAATATCTGATGCCACATGACACTCAGCATCCGGCGGGTGGCCTGGGCTCCACATCCGGTAGGTCGGTCCAGGCGCTGCTTGCTTCTGGACAAGAACAGCCAGGCTTTGAGGTCAAAGATCCCAAGGTCCCTGCTTCTTACTCAGGGGTGGCTTAGAGAACTCAGGGTGAGGCCCAGACCCACGCTGATGTGGAATTTTCTATTCGGTGTAATGTGTGAGAAGTGAATACAGAGACAAATTCCTCTCTGAAGTAAGACAGCACTAAGGGACCCTTCTCTTTTCTCTGTCACATCCGGGAACAAGCCTCTCGCTGATAATTTCCGACTGGGGAGAGCATAACAAGGATGTTTCACAATGTGAGTCATTCAAATTTTATATTCAAGCATAATAAAATGATTTCTTAGAGCCAGACCGAAAGGGTTAAGGGACTTTGACCTCTTCTAAATCAACAGATCTTAGTCAGTGATCCTGGAATAATTACATTTATGTGCAGAATAATGTGTCTATTTACCCACCTAATGATTCATTAGGTGTGTCATTTCTTCTTTATCCCTCCACCCATTTCCTAAGAGCCGCCTATTTCACCTACAGTGACTTTCTATTCAATTTGTCCTCTTACCTTCCATACCTGCTCAGGTCCTCAGGGACAGTGGCCCTCTGATGTCAGTCTTAGCTTCAGGACCAGTCCAGTGTGACAAAACAGCATTGGCCATGGTCTTGCTCAACCCACAATCTCTCAATCTCTCCCCTTGTCGAGCTATACTCTTGAAGCCACGAACATAAGACCCAGGAAGCTGGTTTGGGGCCTCACAACCTGTAATTCACAGGTGTAGCCCGTCAGTGTCCTGGGCATTTTGAAGCGAGGGGTCAGGAGTGCAGAAGGCCTCAGAAGGGCATCTCTCAGATGTCTCCTACCCTCACGCCTCTTGCTCTCTGTTCCCTGAAGCAAGTCTCAGAGAACAGACTTGCCAAGGAGGGAAGGCCCTCCTCACACTTCTTCCATCTCCCACAACCCAGTAATATTGTTGGTTGTCTAACAACATTGACTGCTCACTGATAAGGGCAAAAAGCAAAAAAAAACACCCAGACTGAATCTCTCTGGGAAGGACGCCGTGACAACTAAACACTAATTTCGAGGCAGAGCCTAGTGGCCAATGCAGTGTTCTCTCGCCAGGCATGAAAACAGAAGGAGCATCTCATCGCAGCGTGAGGAAATTAGCTCACTCCACAACTAGGAGACTCCTCGTTAAAATGTGATCGCTGTGGTGGCGCACGCCTGGAATCCTAGCACTCAGGAGGCAGAGGCAGGCGGATCTCTGTGAGTGCATGGACAGACAGCCTGGTCTACAAAGCGAGTCCAGGACAGCCAAGGCCACACAGAGAAACCCTGTCTCGAAAAACCAAAAGGAAAAAAAAAAAAGTAATCCTACTGTGGGTTCTGTTTCTTAACAATTAGACTTTATTATACGACCCAACTGTCCTACACAAGAGGGGAAAAGGGTTAAAGGGAAACAAGAAGAAACCTTGCGGTGTCTGTTCCATGAACGGATCCCTAGGTGTCTGCCTCCACACGGATCTGGCCTGCACACTGGTCCTCTCCCCGATCCACGCGTGCTCATCATCCAAACCTGCAGCCTTCCCCTCTCCTCTCCACCTGTGTGTCTCTCTTCTCTCTCTCTCTCTCTCTCTCTCTCTCTCTCTCTCTCTCTCTCTCTCTCTCTCTTTCTCTCATGCCTGAATCCCGAGTCATTTCCTAAATTCTGGACCCAAGATGGTTCCTCCCAGTCTATAACAATGTCCAACTCAGTGGGGTATCCGTGGTGTTTCCAAGGGGCAAAGCCTGGGGCAAAGCCTGCCATGACTGCTTTCACCTGGGTCAAATCCTGCAGTTCTTCCACACATCCCCCTTTTCTTAAAAAAAAAAAAGATAATTAAGAACTATATGTACAAATATACATATATACAGAATCATCAGGTATCAAATACATAACCCAATCTTTTTATATTTGTTAACCTTGGATAAAGTGTAGCCTCGGCTGTCCTGGATTTTCCTTTGTAGACCAGGGTGGCCTCGAACTCAGAGATCCACCTGCCTCTGCTTCCCAAGGACTGGGATTAAAGGCATAGGTCACCACGCCCTGTTCCTCAATTCTTTTTTAAGAACCCAATACAGGTATGCGCTGGCTAGTCTTAGGTCAACATGACACAAGTTAGGGTCATCACAGAGGAAGGAACCCCAAATAAGAAAATGCCTCCATAAGACTGGGATGAAGGCAAGCCTGTAGGGCAGTTTCTTAATTAACCATTGATGAGGGAGGGAGGGAGGGAGGGAGGGCCCAGCCCACTGTGGGTGGTGCATCCCTGGCTTGGTGGGCCAGGATTCTATGAGAAACCAGGCTAACCAAGCTAGTAAGCAGCTCCCCTCCATGGCCTCTTCATCAGCTCTTGCCTCCTGGTTCCTGCCCAACTTGAGCTCCTGTTCTGACTTCCTTTAATGGTGAACAGTGATGTGGAAGGTCTAAGTTGAATGAACCCTTTCCTCCCCAACTTGGCTTTGGTCATTATGTTTCATCACAGCGATTTAACCCTTATTAAAACATGGTACGAATCAGAGTTTCTCAGCCTTGACAAGACTGGGGCAAATGTTTCCTTGCTGGGAGTGAGGCAAGGAGCTATCCTTTGCATTGTGGACTGTTCTGCAGCACCCCCCCCCGCCCTCCGCCCCCCCCCCCCCGCCCCCCGGTCTTTACTCACTAGGTGCGGATAGCATTTCTCTCCCACCAACCACCCCCGGCTGAGGCAGGCAATGAAGGGGAGGTTATAGGAGTTGGGGGAGCTTATGGGCAGCCAGCAATACCTCAGCTCCTGCATCAAGTCACTGTTACAAGGAGTGCCACTTTTGTAAAAATCCTGCCACCATACAATTTCTTCACTTTATGTTTGTACCCTGTGCTTCGATTAAAAGTGTAAATGGAAATGGAAGAAAGCTGGCAGCAGTGAGCCTCTGACCGGAAGGAGGAACGAAGAATGAGCAGAGAGAAAAGAGAAAGCAGGCAGGCAGGGTGGGGTAGCGTAAAAACTCCAGACAGAGACTCTGGGCATGGTGGCATGCTCCTGGAGTCCTAACACTCAGGAGGCAGAGGCAGGAGGATCTCTGTGAGTTCAAGGCCATCCTGGTCTTACAAAGAGATTTCCAGGACAGCCAGGGCTATTACACAGAGAAACCCTGTCTCAAAAAAAAAAAAATTCCAGACAGGAAGTCCACACAGGATGTGAACAAATCTACAGGAAGATCAGCATCGCCTAAGGTTTAGTCCTGTGTTCCAGGATTTGCATGTTGGCCTCCGGGTTCCAAATGACCCACTTAAGCATGTGTTACCATGGTGACCTGGACTTTTGCAGGGCTTCCATATGCTGCTGAGATATGCAGTCTCTGAAACTCTTGCTCGTGGCAATACCTGGAGCAGTGAGGCTAAAGGCTTACTCAGGTCTTCTCATCAAGGAACATATGCCCAATCAAGGAGTGATATCAGAATGTTCTGTGCTCAAAAGTTACTCATGTGGGGGAAAGCGGCCGGTACTTCCTGCCAAGCCTGACAGCCTGAGTGAGAGCCCTGGGACCACATGGCGAGAGGACTGATTGTTGTACAAAGTTGTCCTCCTCTCTGTACATGAGTGTGTGACACACCCACCCCACAACACACACAAATAAAAAACAAACAAGTAAACAATAAATAAATGTAATAATGAAAGGCTTTTGTTTTTGTTTTTGTTTTTCAAGGCAGGATTTCTCTGTGTAGCCTTGGCTGTCTTGGACTCGCTTTGTAGACCATGCTCAAACTCACAAGCTCATCAGTCTGCCTCTGCCTCCTGAGTGCTGGGATTAAAGGCATGTGGCACTGTTCGACTCAGATCGCCAGAGTCTATTCCTGGAAGTCCAATTGAGAGTCAGAGTCCAGAGTGGATGCAAAAGCAAAGGAATTTTATTGAGCCGACGCGTTGGGGGTCCATCAAGCTCAGAAGAGTTGAGGACCCTGTCCTGCAAAAGCTGAGGGTTTCAATACCCTTTACAGAAGCAGAACTCAGCAACAATGGTTAGTTAATTAACTGATCGGCTAACAAAGGTGACCTTTGTTAGAGGTTGGGGGCAGTTGATTCTGGAAGATGTTTGAGGTAAGATAGATGGATGTGGCCTCTTCTCGGAGGCCAGTAAATTCAGAGCAGGGTGAGGTAGAGGCAGTAAACTCTGAGCCGGCAGGGTGAGGTGGGGGGCTCTTGCTCGCCTAACAACGTTAACTTGCTCTGTTTGTCCTTGCTATCAGCCTACGATGATGCTATTGTTAAGGTGGCTGAGCACAGGCCAACTGAAATCTTACACCACCATGTCCAGCATGAAGCATCTTAAAATTTTACTCACTGGTACTTTCTTTCTACACCAAACACAGACAGTGTTATTCCTATTCTGAAGTAATCAATACAACAAGCAAATGTGTCTGTTGCTATGCAAATATATATATATATATATATATATATATATATATATATATATATATATGGCTGGATATTAGATGCAGACTGTTTAAGACATAGTCTAGGGTCCGTGTGAGGTGGCGCCATGGTTACAGCACTCAGTGATCTTACAGAGGACCCAGGTTTGATTTCCAGCACCCACGCACTGCTCACAGTCATCAGTGACTCCAGTTCCCACTAATCAATGCCTTCTTCTGACCTGTGCAGACACCAGGCACACCCATGGCACACATACGTACACACGCAAATGAGATACAGTTTAGGCCCTGAGATAGTTTTAAAATATTTTCCGTGTTGCTTTAGTAGCAAAAAATGATTTTATCCTATGAATTTTTTTCCCCAAGAGCATTGTTTGTTTTTAATTAAAGAAGTGATTTCTGTTAAAGCATGACCTTGGTACGTTCTTCTATCTTTAATGACAGAGACACATATAAGCAGTGATGGCAGAGTATAGGTGTACCTGATACAGGGACAAATGTGTGTGCATATATACTGATTTCTCTAAGTATATTTTTTAAATTTAAATTTATGTCCCTTGGTGTGAGGGTGTCAGACAGTTGTGAGCTGCTGGGTGCTGGGAATTGAACCTGGGCATAAGTATATTTTTATTCTCTCTCTCTCTCTCTCTCTCTCTCTCTCTCTCTCTCTCTCTCTCTCTCTCTCTTTCTGTCCTGGACTCACTTTGTAGACCAGGCTAGCCTTCAACTCACAGAGATCTGCCTGCCTTTGCCTCCCAAGTGCTGGGATTACAGGCGTGCACCACCACACTTGGCTATGTTTTTTTATTCTTGCTCTTAGCCAAAAGACCGAGAAGCGATGACCCCTGGTATATATTATTTTATATTTTTGAAACAATGTCACTCTGGGTAGCCCTGGCTGTCCTGGAACTGTATAAACTAGGCTTCCTGAAACTCAGGTGTGCTGAGCCCAGTGACACAAGCCAGCCCAGAACACGGATTTGTTCTGAGGAGGAGCTAGAGCGATATGATGCTGATCAATACGCTCATGTAATATCTTCGAGGACAATTACTACATTATGCAATCTCAGACCCAGAAGTGGCCTTAGGCCAGGAGTGAGGGCGAATGCATGGAAATACAGTATTAGAGAGGCTGAAGTAGGAAGGTTGCAAGCTCAAGGTGAGCCTAGGCCACAAAGCAAACCTCTGCCTCAAAAAGAAAAGAAAAGAAGTGACCATAAATATAATTTGGCATGACTTCCTGATGGAACATGTGAAGACTTTAACCAAATACCAAGTACTTCTCAGGATTACAAACTTAGCAAGCTAGTGAGGTGGTTCCCCAAATTTCATCTATAGGATCAAGATAGTTACTGCTCTTCTGTACTTCTGTGGGATCCAGGAATCTCTCCGTGTGTGTGTATATCCCTACATACACATGGCGTTTTTACAGTTTCTGGAGGTTGGTGGTCCAGAGTTAAGAATCCCTGTGAGATGCTGGGCATGGTGGCGCATGCCTTTAATCCCAGCACTCAGGAGGCAGAGGCAGGTGGATCGATGTGAGTTTAAGGCCAGCCTGGCCTACAAAGCAAATCCAGGACAGCTAATGCTACACAGAGAAACCCTGTCTCGAAAAACAAACAAACAAAAGAATCCCTGTGAGGTCAGTTGAATGAACAAGCACATAGAATGAATGGCCTTAGACGTTCTAGATGTAAAGCTACCTGGGAAAACAGGGTTGTATTCTGGAGCTTAAAAAAAAAAAATAGTGACAGCCATTTATTATTTGCCAGGCCCTATGCTAAGTACCTTCCATATGATATCTCATTGTGATGCTTACCTCAACACCATGCATGTGATGTCTACCTCAACCCCATGCGCATGGTGCTTACCTCAACACAATGTGTGTGTGTGGTGCTAATCTCAACACAATGTGTGTGTGTGTGGTGCTAATCTCAACACCATGCGTGCGACGCTTACCTCAACACCACACAGGAGGCACCATTATTCCCACTCCACCAGGCAGGGACTTGAAGCATAAAAGGGTTAACAGCTCACCATTTGTCATGTGGAAACAGTTGGGCAGAGGCTTGGGTTTCAGGCAGGAGAAGCCAGCATGCCATTTCTTGGTTTTTCTAGATCACTCAGAGTAAAAGCTAAAGAGTGGCCGAGATGTCACTTTATGTCACTTCTAGAATGTTCTACAAAACCTTAGCTCTAGCCCTTTGTTCTGCTAGCCGCCTCACCCCCCAAGACAAGACACCCGCTGGTTCTCCTTGCTCTTCCTTTCTTCCCAAGGCCTCTGTGACAACTCCACTCCTCTTCCCTGCTTTGTTTTCCTCTCTAGCGCGTGTCCACCCCCCTATTGTGCTGTACTGTGGCGATGCTCCCTAATCAAAATGCAAAATCCACTACTAATGTCATATTATTAGTTGAGTCATAAAAGAATCTTCATGGATGTTAGGTTTGATGGAAAATAAGATATTGATAAGTCCCCTCAAGAACCGTTCTCATCGCCAGTGTGATGACGTCTGTCAGTAATTTCTGCCCTATAGGGCTGAAGTGGGAGGGCCATGGATTGGAGGTCAGTCCTGCATTTCATAAAAAGACTCTGTCTAGCTGGGCAGTGGTGGCGCAGCCTTTAATCCTAGCTGTTGGGAAGCAGAGGTAGGCAGATCGCTGTGAGTTCGAGGCCAGCCTGGTCTACAAAGTGAGTCCAGGACAGTGAAGGCTACAGAGAAACCCTGTCTCGAAAATCAAAACAAAAAACAAAAACAAACAAACAAACAAAAAACAAAAAGACTCTGTCTATAAAACACTCCCACCACTGCCAACACCACCAACAACAACAACAAGATAACACACAAAGGCGTGAACAATAGCTTACACCCGTACTCAAAACCAAACAAACCTCCTATCCAAAAAAAAAAAAAAAAAAGTTATTTTTGCCTTTGAGTCATTTACACTGACTGAGAATCATAGTATGCTTTCCTAAGCAATTCCACACACGCTTGCAACTGTTTCTCCGGGTTGCTCTGAGATAGGGAGGACCACCCAGGGGAGGACTCTTGTTTCCCAGCTAGCAAAGTGACCGTAAGAGTCTTTCTTTTGGTGTGAGAAAGTTCTCATAGTGTGAGGACAGCGGTTCAGAAGATGACTCTCAGCATATGAGTTGGGGTCTGAGGCTAGGTCCTACACACACACACACAGCAAACCCCACTCCTGCCTCTCAGTGACTATCCAGAGAAGTGTACGCCTTTAAC
This sequence comes from Acomys minous, assembly GCF_964271855.1. Classification (NCBI taxonomy): domain Eukaryota; kingdom Metazoa; phylum Chordata; class Mammalia; order Rodentia; family Muridae; genus Acomys; species Acomys minous. The sequence goes on along the minus strand of NC_140497.1, from coordinate 79,635,587 downwards.
AGAAGGAAACCCCAAGAGTAGTAATGGTGACCTTTCTTCCCCCCTGTGTTGTTAACATCACAAGGGCTTCAAGCTAGTTGTCAGCAGTCACTGTGTAATTAGCGACATCTAGACCACTGACATGTTAACAGAGGAACTGGATTTCTCAACAGAATGATTAGCTTTCTCTTGTTAAAAACGTCAGAACAGAATCTGAAAAGAAATGGAAGCTTCAAAGCCTCCTAGGAAGCCAAGTTCTGGCAAACAATGGGAAGCAGCGTGTATCCAAGTGAGCGACACCAGAGCTATTCCCGTTTTACCAATCAGGTCTTACAAGCTTTTCACTCAGCTGTGCTTGGTTCCGGATTAACGTTGAACGCTTTTCTTTACTGCTTGAAACTGTAACCACAATGTTGTGCTCTGTTGTTGGGCTGGTAACCTTGCTTCCTTCTCTCTTTTTATTATCTGCTTTTCATTTTGTGGGTATGTGTATGTGGGCGTGTGCGCGCATCGATGTGCGAGCGTGTAAAAGTCAGGGGTTAGCACTGAGTGCCTGTCTCAACCGCTCTCCGCCTTTTTTTGAGACAGGGTCTCTCACTAGCCTTGGAGCTTATCAGTTTGGTAGACTTGCTGGCCAGTGAGCTCCAGGATCTGCCTTTTTCCTGTCCCCTGACATTGTGATTATAGACACACACTGCGCGCACTACTGTACCTGCCTTCTGCACAGGTGCTGGGGACATGAACCCACCATGGGCAGCAGGTAGGCGCTGAGCCGGCTCTTTGGCTTCCTATTTGTAACACTCCCCTGACCAGGGTCAAGAAGCATCCCATCCTTCTGCTTCACTGACTGCCATCTCCCTCCGTGCTGCCAGGGAGGGTCCCTAGTCAAGACCCGGCCAGTGTGCTTGCCGCATCTGATTGCAGTGCTTGCCTAATCATTCTGATTCGTTGGCTTGGGGCAGACTCTGGGCAGGTAGGTGCACGGATGCAGCCAGTGGCTGGAGATGACTTCTTTGTCCCTCACCACTCACTCAGTTCATCCCCAGCAGACCTCTGCAGTCTCACCTTGCCCGGTTCTTCCAGATTAAACTTGTCTTTGCTGAGATCTGTGCTGTTGCCATCTGACTCTCACCAACAGCCTGTAATACCCTGTCATGTTGGGTCTCAAACCCGAGACAAGTGGCCCAGGTGTCTATTTAACATATCACAGCAGAGGCTGGCTGCCAGTTGCTCCCAGCATCCTTAACTCCCTACCTGTTCCATGGTATGACTGGTGTACCCTGGCCTTACCCTAAACTTCTCCAGCACAGGGGCTGGGCTGCCCTTCTCTATATTGCCCAGACATTTGGTTACCCAGTGTCTTGTCTGCCCTTTTCCTTTCTGGCTTCTTGGCCAGTCTCTTGGCCCAGGCCAACCTTCTGGGTGAGCGGCTCCTCTCTGGCTCCTCTCACCTCTCTGCTCTTCTATCTCCTCATATAACCTGGCTCAGGGTCATGTTCACTCTGGACTCTCCCAGATGTCCCTGCCTCTGACCACACTCTCTCCGTTTGAGCTACAACAAACCTCCTCCTCAATCATACCTGGGTACAGTCATGTCCTTCTCTCTTTCTTTTTTTCTTTCTTTCTTTTTTCTTTCTTTCCATCTAAGAAGTGGAAGTTGTGTGAGAAATTGGAAGACAAGGAGCTTTGAACTGCCTTCAGAAAATATCTCCAATATTCACTATCAAGAACTTGCTTTATGACACAAAGAGGAAAACCCAGACGGAAAAGGTTATCTAATAGCAAAGTCACATGGAGAATAATTCTCGAAACTGCCCAGGAGATAAATATTCAACTGTAATCCAGAGGACTTTCTCCTCTCTGATTATTTGGGAGGGTAATGGTGTCCTTGCTAGTTTCAAAGGGATATAAAGTGACGTCATGACCACTCCAAGGTATAGAGGTTGAGGGAAAGGATTTTATTGTAGATGTGAGGAACAATACAGCCAGGGGGCATCTGGAAGAGTCCAGAGCAAGAACAGAAACATGGCCAGCAGCATGGACCAGGTCATGAGAGAGGGAGGAAGGGGTGGGAGGAAGAAGGGCAGAGAGGAAAAGATGGCAAAAGAGAGCATCAAGAGAATCCACAGCCAAAATGACAGGGCTATATAGGACTGAGAAGAGAGGCGATGGAAATCTAGAGCAGGAGGTGCGGTGAGAAGAGCCAAGAAGAGCCACCAAGGGGACTTGACACACTGAGAAAGCCTGGAGGCCAGCATGCACTTCGGTATGCTAGTGGGCACCAAGGGCAGCCTTTTGTCCTGAGTTTCTTCTGGACCTGGCAACGGGGAAACCTGGTAGTGATTAGTGACTGACTGGCCAAGCTTCTGGAGGATTTGGCACAGTGGCAGGCCCTCCAACAGACCTAAAGACGTATCAAAGGTGGGCAGGGGGCGGGGGGCCGACTTCGAAGTCCCAACAAGGCTACACAAAAAACGCAGACTTCTGCGTAGTTGCTAATAGTTTCACCCAGCACTTCCTGCTTAGAGCCAATAAAACTGGAGGCATCCCCATGGTCCACACAGCCACTCCCACTTCCCCACCAGTGAGGCGTTGCTGAGCCTGAGCTATGTGAGTGTGAGCATCCCACAGAGGGCTCCCACAGGCTGCAGCTTCTGGGTCTGACCTAGGCCTGCCTGACACCTGCCAATTGTTTAATATCTGCCTGATGTATTCACTCTAATGAGTCCATTATTTAAGGTAGAATAGAATCAGTTTCTCTTGCGTGTAGTCAAAGGACCATAATTAAGACTGCCCTCGCCGACAACTCATGTTGAAGGCCATTTGAAAAACCATATGGACGTCTCCTATTATAGAAGCTTCATAAAACAGAGACATGCATAAAAGGAGTTTAAGTGGAATCACCAAATAAAATGCTCCCACTAGACATTATATGCCACCAAGTAAAACCTCGAAGGCCAGGAATGGGTCACATGTTGCTGAGTTATTGGTCAAAGGGGCCCCACGGAAACCTCCAACCATCTCAGGCTATGGTTGCTCTCCACAACCGGATGATTAGGCCCTCTTATTATGTCATCGAACATGGAAAAGTCAAACTGGTGCCCAACTAGATCTACTCCTACTGACTAGTAGTGTTCATACTACAAGCTACCAGGGGAGAAAGGTAATCATCTATATCATCCACACAGACATATTATGTGTTATATATACACACATATATTCATACAAGCAAGTTTAATTGGCATCATCCTGCACAAAGGATTATACTCATCCCATAGGCTAAATGAAAACCCCGAGCTGAGCGTGAGATTTTGCCCTTCAGTTTGTTAGTCTGAGGTATCCTGGAGATTATTAAAACAATACAAGCTACTGCTGTTCTGGGTTTCCTTCCAGAATTTGATGGATGTTGCCACGGCTGAAGTTACCACACACACTGGCATTGGACACCCAGAAGTCAAGTTAGTACTGACCAGGCAGATCATTCCCTGCTAGCCAGATTTCATGGCTGAAGAGTTAACGGCCTAAAACAGAGGTCCTCAAAGAAGCCGAAAAACCTCTGACTCAGCACAGCGACACTACTACCAGCTGACATGAACGCCAACATAATACGGAAATGTGCAGTCAGTCAGAAGCTGGAAAACTCCTGACAACAAGGTTGACATATAATATAATGTTTTAAAAATCTGGCATGTCTCAACTCTGAGACTACAAAGAACAAATCTACAGATAAAAGTTTCCACTCCAAAAGTTCCCTTATAAAACCTTCAGGTCCCCTGTGCCCCAGTACGCAGTCTTTACTCCTCTAGAGAAACTACTGCCTTTCACTGTCCTAGCAGGGGACAAGCCTCTTCTGTTGAAATCAGTCTCCTTTTTCTTTTCTTTTCTTGTTGCCTCAATTAATCCTAATCTAACAGTGGCACTAGAAGGTGCCATACAGGCTACCGGAAGGAAAAAAAAAAGTCATCAACAGTTTTACCTAGCTGGGAACACTGTGTACAGTAATGACTGACGTGGCAAGAAACACTTGCTGGTGCAACCATGGTACAGCTGTTGTAGGAGTAACCAATTGCTTTCCGATTGGCCCTAAGGCCTGTTCCACAGGAGGCAACGTGTCTGGTACTGCAAATCTGGCCAAAAAGCAAGTTTGCTAAATGGACATAGTATCAAACTGCCCTCTACTTTTGTGTCTCTCTTATCAAGAGATCAGTGCAGCTCTCGAGTCCCATCAGAAAAGCCTCTTTGTCCAGTGGATGGTGGTTAAAAACAAAGAAATCTATAACTGGTTGAACTGTAAAGAAAAAGTGTCTGTGGTTGCTCAGCCACAAATGGGACATCTGTATCACATGCTCTCCCTAAGGTTCAGAGACCATTGTGGAAGAGAAGAGGGCAGAAGGATTGTAAGAGCCATAGGGCAGGGCGGGCTGCAGTGAAACTGGTCTGGACATCACAGAACCACGGTACTCATGAGCTCACAGCAGCTGTTCCTCACAGGATCAAGCCAATCAACAATCCATCATGAAGGCTGACAAGCTCATGAGCCCCACCCCTAACTGAGGAGCTATGGACACCCGGTACCTTCTGGGGAAGGGACAGTCAGTTTTGTTAAGGTTGTGCTCCTGGTTGACCAGGCTCCAGCTGATGGCCCCACACACCAGGAGTATACAGGGAGCATAAATTAGGCTCTGTGGATTATTGACACAAACGAAAAAGAGCACAAAGTTGGGGCATAGGGGTAAATCTTGAAACACTTAGTGAGAAGAAAAGAAGTGACTATAATCAAATTTTATTGAATGAAAATTTCAAAAAAAGTAATAAAAATAGTATTTTGAAAATGTATCTTCCTTACTTTTATGTTTTTAAATATCATTTCACGAAAGTTGTAAAATGGCAGGGAGTGGTGAGGCATACCATTAATCCCAGCACTCAGGACACAGAGGCAGGTAGATCTCTTGAGTTTGAGGACAGCCTGATCTACAGAGTGAGTCCAGGACAGCCAGAACTACACAGAAAAACCCTGTGTCAAAAAAAAAAAAAAAGAATAAACAAAATAAATATCTCAGACCAACTCTATGAATTGTCTTCTGATCTCCACACACATACTGTGGCAGGCACACTTTATCTCTACATGCATACTATAATAAGTGTGTGCACACATGATCTCCACTATGGCAGGTGTGCACACATGATCTCTAAATGCACCCTGGGGCAAGCAGGCATGCAAATTATGCATATATACACAGACAATAAATAAATGATTTTTTTTTTCTTTTCGAGACAGGGTCTCTGTGTTAGCCCTGGGTGTCCTGTACTCGCTTTGTAGACCAGGCTGGCCTCGAACTCACAGAAATCCGCCTGCCTCTGCCTCCCGAGTGCTGGGACTAAAGGCGTGCGCCACCACGCCTGGTAGTAAATGATTTTTTTAAAAAAGAAAAGAAAACAAGCCCAGCAAAACGTTGTCAAAGTGGAATGAGAGTGTGGGAAGTCTCTTTACTTTTCTACCGTAAGTGTGCTTGAAACATCAGTAAAGAGTACTGTCCATTTGTAAAGCCAAAGACACCACACTGTTGATTTATTGCCTCTGGAAATGTGTAGTCTTGCTGTATAAATGGCCTAACCACCCTGACGAGTGTGTTTTTCTTCCTTCAGACCCCTAAAATGGTGTTTGATAGCTCTTTATATCCTCAAGAGTCAAATCACTCTGGGAATCACTGTTTTGAGTAGCTTAGTCTGTCTGGGCTTTTATTCCAAACAAGCCTGCCTCCTTCTCCTCTTCACACAGCAGGCTTCGCAGAGAGGGCAGTGAAATAATCAATCCTTCTGGAGCTTGGGTCTGCCCCTCTGCTCACGTGAGACTGGTGATGCCTATGGCTCTCTCCTTGTCATCTCTTATGCTCTTTCCTCGTCCCCTGGATGTCTAGGCTCAGGCACATCTTGAAATGTTGACCCTAATGTCTCCTCGATCCAACCTCATACTCCCCAGGCCCACCCAGACTAACTCAGAACAGACAGTCCATTAGCACATGCTAAACTACTAATGGCGTGCATGCTCAGAATCCGTTGTATGGTGAAAAGTACAAATGGGTTTTTACAGTGGAATGCAAAGAGAAAAAGTGTTTCTATCCATCCTTCTTGTCCCTTATCACTTCCCACTGTCATAAGTAACTCTTCATCTGTGAAGATCTGCATCACATGGCACCCTGCATCCTGTATTGATGGACCTGGTTGATTGTCAGCATAGTTTCTTCCCAGCTGGGAAACTCTCTGGCACATAATTGTGTACTTTATATTATATGTTTATATATATATATATATATATATATATATATATATATATATATATATACATATATCTAATATACTTATATAACTATATATAATACATTATCTGAATATAGTAAGTAGTTGTGGCTTGCTTGAAAATGTTTGAAATATGTCTGTGTCTGTCTGTTACGGCTCCCATAAACAATACAAGTAGGAGGCAAGGTTAGAGCACAGTTAGTAGCTTGTAACAGGCTTAAGAACCATTTGGAAGGACTAGCACTAGGGGACTCCACTTTTGTGGTTTGCATTGAGACAAGTTCCTTCCCCGCCCCCCCCCCTTGTTTTTTTAAATGTCAGAGCTGGGCATGGTAGCGCACGCCTGTAGTGCCAGCACTCGGGAGGCAGAGGCAGGTGGATCTCTGTGAGTTCAAGGCCAACCTAGTCTACAAAGTGAGTGCAGGACAGCCAAGGCTACAGAGATGCCCTGGATGATGATGATGATGATGATGATGATGATGATGATGATGATGATGATGATAAGAAGTTAGAAAACATAAATTTTCAAGGAAAAAAAAAAGGAGGTCTTGAGAAGAAAGGTGTGAAGAGCAAAGAGTAACAAAATTCTCTCTAAACAAAGGAAGGTTCTTCCCACAGAACGTAGAGATGATGAGAGAGAACAATGCCCACACGATGAAACACTGCGGGGTCATTTTCCATGTCTTAGGTAAATATTGTGTGTTCAAAGGACAGCATCTGACTCTGACAGCTGAGTTACTTTCTAGTGTGCATTTCAGAGCTGTAATGACACCTTCTGTAAGGGCAAAATCAATGCCATATTCTATATATAATGTATATTCTGCAACAAAGGCTGTGGTCAGTGAATGGTCCATGAGAACTTGTCCTCCAGATGACTTCACTTCTTCCTGTACTCCAGGAATGACCACGCACTGCCGTAAACTAGACCTGTCAGCAGTCTCCAGAACGCTGAGTTCACTTCTTCCTGTACTCCAGGAATGATCATGCACTGCCATAAACTAGACCTGCCAGCAGCAGTCTCCAGAACGCTGAGTTCACTTCTTCCTGTACTCCGGGAATGACCACGCACTGCCATAAAGTAGACCAACCAGCAGTCTCAAGAAACTCCACCGGAGCGATTAGATACAATGAACTCCCAATGATGCTCTGAGATAAAACAACTTCCCTAGAGATTCAGCCCCTGGACCCAACCTGCCTGAAGGTTGACATTCCTGTGGCCCACAACTTTCCCTTGGGATCCAGCCTCCATGCAACCTGCCTGAAGGTTGACATTCCTGTGGCCCACAACTTTCCCTTGAGATCCAGCCTCCACGCAATCTGCCTGAAGGTTGACATTCCTGTGGCCCACAATTGCCATTTATGGTTCTTTTCTTACTCCCCTGTGACCCCAACCCCCAATTACAGTTTTTCTTCCTTATAAACCCATTGCCCTTGAAGCTCTGGGTCACTGTCCTATCCTGCTGCGTCAGGAAGGATTGTGACCTGATGCTCGAGACCATAATACAGGGCCCTGTGTGTGTTATATCGGTATCGAGTCCTGGCGGTCATTTTGGGGGGTCTTGCGATCTGGGTGATCTCCATGTTACACTTTAAAGTTTGGATTATTTTCCTTCAGACTGATGTTTCTACTTCCCACCACCTTAAATTAAAAAGTACATATTATCTGGTATATTAAAGTCGTGGAGTAGGAACTAAGAAAGTTAAAATAGCAGGGAAATTTAAATTCTTAGAAAGGAAGTGTCACCCTAAAATAACCAGAGAAAGAGACTCTGAAGAGCATGCACACCCTGGGGAAGGAGCGTTGCCATGGGAACATGCATATGATAGTAACTGGGTGTGTCCTCATCCAAAGAGGCAACAGGAGGCAGGTTTTGTTCTTGTTTTCAGGTTTACACGTGTATACAGGTGGGACACACACGCCGTGGTGTGTGTGGAAGTCGTAGGACAACTTGTGGGAGTTGGTTTTCTCCTCCCACCACATGGGTGAGATCAATTAGATGTGACTGCAGGAGCTCTTGCCCACTGGCCCATCTCACCGGCCTGAGCGACAAGGGGACTCAAAGGTAAGATGAGGAGGGTTTCAGAACTCATTTGGAGATCCTCGACTACCAGGAGCAGTAGCCAGGGTGGGGTCCAAGTTTGGGGAAGGAGTTACTGGACCGATGTTCTCACAGAAGATATTTTGTGTGAGGACTGGAGAGATGGCTCAGTGGTTAAGAGCACTTGCTGCTCTTGCAGAGGGCCCAGGTTTGATTCCCAGCGCCTACATGATGGCTCACGACCATCTCCAGGCCCAGTGCCAAGGGACCCAACAGATACAAGCACATCCTGCACATACATGCATGATGCCAAAACATTCATACACACAAAGTAAAATAAATAAACCTTTTTTTTTTCCCAAAGAAGAAAACACTTGTGTAAGCTTGTAGTTCCGGAAGTTTCTTGTCATAGTTGTTATCAGATACACGCGCACGCCAGTCTCTTCCTCATCACCTCATATTTGTTTATTATTTATTTGACTAGGGTTTAACAGGAATGACTTCATTTCAGTTCTAACAACTTTCAGAAAAGAAAGGGTGAAGTAACAGGAGAGAGAGAAAAAAAAATGGGAAAGAACTAAAAAGAGGAGAAGGGACCACACTGAGCCTGACTCAGTGCTGAGGAAAGGGACCTGGCGGCAGAAGATGCTGTGGTAACAGAAGGGCGGTGAGTGAGCCATGCCCCACGTGACAGCTACAGGAACAGGACTGACATGACAAAGCTGGGACACGTCTTCTGGGGAAATTGATGTTTCTCCTGAAACCAGAGGGCAACTAGAAATAAAGCAGCCGGGAAAGGCAGGGAGGGCGGTACAGGCATCAGATGGGAGTGTAAGCATGGTCTGTGGAGATGAAGCCTAGGCTCTGACGTTCGTCTCCCAGGAAACAGGGTGGCCAATGCCAGGTTCTCCGACACTTCCACGGCACAGACGGTTTGCACATCAGCATGCCCAGCCAAGGCACAGACAGGAAGTGGAGAAGTTTATCCCCCTGGAGGGAATGAAATACCTCACCCTCTAAATTCCTTGTGCTCCAGCTCCACCCCGAGAAACAAACATTCCTGCTTTGCCTTCCCCCCCCCCCCAACACATGACCTCAGTGTTGTCTTTTCTACTGAGCTCTCCTTGTATTAACACATGGGAAAGAACCTAGGTCAAAGATATACAGAATCAAGAAGTTTGAAACAGTAGTGGGTGAGTTCCAGAACTGTATTATCCTTTCTCTGTCAAATACCTCCGGTGGACAGCGGTGCAGTGCCCATTCTCTGAGATGAACGGGTGTCACTCTTGTCAGGGACCGGGCATTAGATGGGTGTCACTCTTGTCAGGGCCTGGACATTTGATGGGTGTCACTCTTGTCAGGGACCAGGCTTGAGATGGAAACTTCAAGGAGTCCTGGGTTTTCTTTACCCACGCTTCCTGGCTAGCCAGCGTTATCACCTGCATTGTATAGGGATTTGAAACCCGGATGAAAGCATCGACCCACGGACCAATACTGTGACTGAAATTACATAGAGCTGGAAATGTTTTGGAATGTCATGCTCTCGGACGCGCAGACCTGGCTCGTAGCAGGCCTTGGAGAGCCCTGAGGACCTGGGCCTGCTTCCTTCCCAGTGGTCTTCCGTCTTCCTTCTTCTTGTCTCCGGAAAACAAACGGAGAAGCTTCGAGCTGAAGAGGCAGCAGGTTGAAGGTATGGATTTTTTTTTTTTCAAGACAGGGTTTCTCTGTGTAGCCTTGGCTGTCCTGGACTTGCTGTGTAGACCGTGCTGGCCTCAAACTTACAGAGAACTTGTCTGTCTCTGCCTCGTGAGTGCTGGGATTAAAGGCGTGGGCCACTGTGCCCAGCGGATATTTACATTTTGGATACATTTTCAGAGGCTGTCTTAGTCACTGTTCTATTGCTGTGAAGAGACACCATAACCAAGCAACTTTTATAAAAGAAAGCATTTAACTGGGGGGGGGAGGGGCTTGTTTATAGTTTTAGAGAATTAGTCTATTATAATGGCAGGAATCTGACAGACATGGCGCTGGAACGGTGGCTTCAAGGGTTCTCAGGCAAGGAGAGAGACCCTGGCCTGGTGTGAGCTTTTGAAACCTCAGCACTCACGCCAGTGACACATTTCCTCCAACAAGGCCACACCTTCTAATCCTTCTCAAATAGTGTCCCATTCAAATACATGAGCCTATGGGGGCCATTTTTATTTACACCACCACAGAGGCATCTAGTTCAAGGGAGAGGAAGGTTGCCGCCAAAAAGAAAGGCTTGTATCATCTGGAGGACATGAGGTCAGTGAAAGAATGGCAGCCAAAGGGCAGGGCAACCAAGAAATCTAGAATAAAACATGAAGCACATTCACATTCTCTCTCTCTCTCTCTCTCTCTCTCTCTCTCTCTCTCTCTCTCTCTCTCTCTCTCTCTTTGTTTTCTTTTCTTTTCTTTTCTTTCTTTCTTTCTTTCTTTTTTTTTTTTTAGACATTTTCTTTGTTTGTCCCTGGCTGACCTGGAAGTCATTCTGTAGACCAGGCTGGCCTCAAACCTAAGTTCTGTCTGTCTCTGCCTCCTGAGTCCTGGGAGATTAAAGGCATACACCATCTAGTCTTTTCTCTCCTTCAAAACACTAGAGATGCTTCTTTAAAGAACACTGACAAGCCAGGCGTGGTGGCACGTGCCTTTCATCCCAGCACTTGGGAGGCAGAGGCAGGTGGATCCTTGTGAGTTCAAGGCCAGCCTGGTCTACAAAGAGAGTCCAGGACAGCCAAGGCTACACAGAGAGAAACCCTGTCTTGAAACAAACAAACAAACAAAAAGAACAGTGACAAATAATAGAAGATGGAATTAATACATTCACTAGTGTCTTAGTGTGACAGAATACCCGACCAGAAGCAGCTTGGGGAGGAGAGGGTTTATTTGCCTTTCACTTCCACATCGTAGTCCATCACTGAAGGAAATGAGGACAGGAATTCAGACATGACAGGATCCTGGAGGCAGGAGCAGATGCAGAGGCCATGGAGGTGTGCTGCTTGCTGACTTGCTCCCCATGGCTTGCTCAGCCTGCTTTCTTTCTTTTTTTTTTTTTTTTAAGATTTATTTATTAAGATGCATACAGAGCTCTGCCTCCATGTACACCTGCATGCCAGAGGAAGGTATCAGATAACGTTATAGATGGTTGTGAGCCATCATGTGGTTGCTGGGAATTGAACTCATGACCTCTGGAAAAAGCAGTCAGTGTTCTTAACTGCTGAGCCATCTCTCCAGCCCTCAGCCTGCTTTCTTATAAGCGCCCAGGACCGCCAGCCCTGGACTAGCACTACTCACAATGGGCTAGGCCCTCCCCCATCAATCACTGATTTCAGTCAGATCTTATGGAGGCGTTGTCTCAATCGAGGGTCCCGCCTCTTCAGCTTGTGTCAAGTTGATATAAAACTATGCAGCACAGCTAGAACGAGAGACGATAACTGAAAGAAACAGATTTTCCCTCAGGTTGAAGGAAGCGAAGACCCATAAGGGGGCCCAGCACAATGAAAACGGCGGTGGTGGAGTTCACGACTAGATCTCTCAGAAACAGACACCCAGGGTGTGTGTCTGGTCCTAGCACTAGAGGAGAAAAAAAAAATGAATAGAATTTTCACCAGCCACATCAAAGCTTAAAAATAGAATGATACTCTCAAAACACTAGAGGAAACTCGCTGACAAAAGTACTCGCAACAGGGAGGCTGGTTCTCTTGCCTCAGTTGCCGCTGGCCTGGCGGCACTCAGAGGAAGGATAGCAGGCTACCAAGAAGAGACTTGATACCCTATGAGCATATACAGGGGGAGGAGGTCCCCCTCAGTCACAGTCATAGGGGAGGGGAGTAAGGGGAAAATGGGAGGGAGGGAAGAATGGGAGGATACAAGGGATGGGATAACAATTTAGATGTAATATGAATAAATTAATAAAATATTTTTTTTTTTAAAGAAAAAAAAAGTCGACCCGAGCCTGGCGATGGTGGCACTCTCAGGAAGATCTTTGTGAGTTCGAGGTCTACAAAGTGAGTCTAGGACAGCAAGGCTACCATAGAAACCCTGTCTGGGGGAGAAAAAAAAAAGGAAGTCGACTTGAAGCTTTCATTTGGACCTTATTCATCCAGCAAAAGACAGAATTTTTGATTCTGGAAATTTTTAACAGTTTCTATGGAAGAAGATTGAAGTCAATGGAAAAACTGGAGATCTTAGAAATGCTGTTCACGGTGAACACTTGAAGAGTAAAATCACAGTTATTTCAGAGAAACAGTTCACTAAAATGTATTTGAAATTCCCTACCAAGAACTGTGTAGAAGGGGTCTCCTGTGTGTGTGTGTGTGTGTGTGTGTGTGTGTGTGTCACCTCTCAGTGAAAGGCAGATGGCCTCTTAGCTGAGGTGGGAAATAGGGTGGTGAGAGCTTTGGAGAGGGAGAGAGGGACTCTGGGAGACCATCAGAGGTGGGGAGGTTCACCCTGTGACCCTGAGGGAGATGGATGCATAAAACAGAGCAGAGGTAACCAGCCACGCGGCAGAACTTAGAATAAACAGGGTATCAGTTATGAGCAGGTCGGGACCATGCCCAGCTATATGGGCCTAAGCTTTTGTGAGTGTATTGAAGCCTCAGAGTCATTATTTTGGGAGCTGGGGTGGGAGGTGGAGGGTGGGATTTACATTTACAGAAATGCCTTAAGAAGAATATCCCCCGAGACTGGCTTCGTGTGGTTGCGTCTGACAAGGAGACTTACGAACGAGTTTCCAGATTAGTTGAGATGAAAATGGGTCAAGGTCCGAGGACTTTGCCTTTAATAAAACGGAAGTATGCTAAAGGATAAAAAAAATCACAGTATTCTAGTTTTCAAAAGTACACATAACATATAAACATGGGTTTACAACAATTATAAAAGGAAGATTCATGAGGTCACTGTCCTACTAGAGGTCTTTAATATCTCACACACTTGTGACACTTAAGGGCCCTGTCCTGAATTCTCCCCTTTTTTTCCCAGGCTGTAGCAATCTGAATTTTGCACAGTAATTTCCTATCAGCAACATCCCCTGTTTATGTATTGCTGATTGATATAATCCTGGCTTGAAAAATACATATTACCACATAAAATGTGTCTGTTATCTGAATTTTTTGACAAGTGACACCATTTGACATGTCCTCCCCACCCCTGCCCCTCTGTGACTTCCCCTGGTACTCAGTCGTGTATTTTTTAGTGTGACCATGTTGCTGTAGAGATTCCACACAGGCCCTATGCTACGCTCTTATTTACTTTATAGTAATGCAGCCGCACCGGCTTCCCCCTGACCAGTCCCTAGTAAATCTCGCTCTCTCCTTTGCTGTACACAGAGTCTGGGCACTAAGCTGACAGACCATGATACTAACACGTAACTGGATTTATTTTTAAATCTGGTCTGACGATTTACACTTTACCTGGGTTATTTAATGTGATGCCTGATGAGGGAATCGGCTTTCATGCCTTCTACTTTTTTTCTTTTCCTACTGTTCTTCTTCTTCTTCTTCTTCTTCTTCTTCTTCTTCTTCTTCTTCTTCTTCTTCTTCTTTTTCTGCTTGCCTGCTTGCTTTAGCACTAAAGGGCCTCCTTCCATGTTACTACTACTGTATGGAAATCTGTTGAAACATGGAATGTCTAATAAAAGTGTGAGGGAAGAACAAGAGCCTTTTCACACATAAAAGGACTCAAAAATACCTGCTCCAGTCTTAGGGATCTCATCCGAATGTGAGCCACTGAAATGAGAGGATGAATCATCGAAAGGGATGAACTACAGAGAGAAAGAAAAGAAAAGAAAGAAAGAAAGAAAGAAAGCCAGTGGACAGCAATCACCTGGCCTCAGGTTCAACTCTGAGGCAGAGCATAAAGTGCAGGGCTCCGCCTCTGGTATTTCAGGTGTGTGTGGGAGATGTGGGAGAGGGCACAGTGAATAATCTACCCAAACAGAAGTCAGAGGTGGAGATTTGAGGCAGGAGTAGGGGGGGGAGGGGGGGAGGGACAGAATTCCAAAGATTTGAAGGCAACATCGGGCAGCCGATGAAAGTCTGCTCAACAAGAAGAAAAAGTGGCATGCTCAGAAACTCTCAAGGGAAAAAGGCCTGACCTCACCAGTTAGATTTATTATTAACTATCGACCTCATAAGGCCTATCGTGAGGATTAAGTTGGTTAATAATTGTAGAGTGATTGGGAAGGAGCAAAATAGACAGATAAAAGAAAATGAAACTCAGCTGAGCCCCTGGTGATAGCCACAGTGCCCGGGGGGGGGGGGTGGGGGGGGGGGGGTGGGGGAACAGGTCACTTCTTTACTTCTCAGATCCTAACCCTAATTTGAATCGCAGACTGTGTAGCCGTGGCTAAAGATAAAGGTTTTTATTAACTTAGAAAACATACAAAAACTGTACAAATGTAAGATGTTATAAATATAGACATTGGGGCGCAGGAATGAAAAGCATATGGGAGAGATGCTATCCTCATCTTACACAAAGGACAGAGAGGACTGGAGAGATGGCTCAACAGTGAAGCTCACTCACTGGCCGCTCTTGTAGAGGACCTAAGTTTGATTCCCAGCACCCACGTGTCAGCTCACAACCATCTGTAACTCCATAGACACAGACCTACACACAGGCAAAACACCCATACAATAATAGTTTTCTTCTTCTTCTTCTTCTTCTTCTTCTTCTTCTTCTTCTTCTTCTTTTTCTTCATCATCATCATCATCATCATAATAATAATGTGGTATGAATGAGAATAGCCCCCATAGGCTCATAAATTTGAATGTCTGGCCCAGTTGGTGGACTGTTTAGTAAGGATTAGGAGGTGTGGCCTTGTTGGAGGAGGTGTGTCACTGGGGGTGGGCCCATGCCAGGCCCAGTCTCAATGTCTCTCAGCTTACTGCCTTGCTGGTCAGGGTATAAGCTCTTAGCTACTGCTGCAGCACCATATCTGGTTGCCTGGCCCCATGTTCCCTGACATGATGGTCTTAGACTTGCCCTCTGAAACTGTAAGCAAGCTCCCAATTAAACGCTTCCTTAGCCGGGCATGGTGGTGTACGACTTTAATCCCAGCACTGGGGAGGCAGAGGCGGGCGGATCGAGGGCAGCCTGGCATACAAACTGAGTGCAGGACAGCCAAGGCTACACAGAGAAATCCTGTCTCAAAAAACTAAACAAACAAACAAAAACGTTTTCTTTTATAAGTTGCCTCGGTCGTGGTGTTTTGCCACAGCAATAGAACAGTAAATAAAACAAATTACAATTTTTTTTTTTTAAGACAGGAAAGAGCATAAATGAGAAGGAACAGAATGTTCTTTCTAAACTGTTCAGACCTTGGTTCTGGCTTTAATCAAGGGGGCGGTGTCTAAAGCAGACAGACCTGAAGTAGAGATCTAAGTTTAGTATTTCCTGTAAGGTCATTAACTATGACAAAGCTATCAAGGAGAAACTACGGCTGGCTACGCTGAAAGGAAAGCTACGTCTAGATGAGGTAAATCCTCCTCGATCACATAGAAAGCTGTGCCTAAAATTATTAGTCAGTTATTGATCCATCACCAACAGTAAACACATTAGTCCTGGGTAGATATGAAGGCAAATCCCCCAGAAAGACTTTAAACAGGAACACAAACCATTAAACGGGTTGACATGACGCTTTCTCTGAAGCAGAAGTGAAACTGAGAAAACGCAACAGAAGACTGATGCTCTCTGTAGAAAACCCTCTGTAGCTTTTGAGACTTTCAATCATTTCCATGTATTACTTTAAAGAGAATAAAAGCACTTAACTATTATAAGTTTACAACTTTTATGAGGGAAATCTTGCAACTACCATGTTTTAAGTGGTTAGTTTAATTTTCTGTTATTAACCGTTTGCTTATCTTCAAATTCCTCTACAAAGATCAAATGTCATGATACAAGTTTGCAATGTTTAACAAATATTTTAAAGTGCCCCCCCCCCATCCACACCTCCTGCAGACAAGGTTTCTCTGTATAGCTGTGGCTGACCAGGAACTTACTGTGTAGACCAGACTGACCTCGAACTCTCTGCCTCCCAGATGCTGGAATAAAGGTATGCATTGCCATGCCCGGCTCCAAATATTTTAAAGTTTTAGGTATGCCAAAGCACTTAGTTTTCTAGGTCCACAAACCTTGATTTATTTTTAATTCATGTCAAAAATTGGAAGATTGCTGGATGTGATGGCACACGCCTTTAATCCCAGCCTCTCAGAGGCAGGGGCAGGCAGATCTCTGTGAGTTCAAGACCAGCCTAAGTCTACAAATTGAGTCCAAGACAGCCAAGGCTACACAGAGAAACTCTGTGTCAAAAAACCCAAGCCAAAACCAAACCAAACAAACAAAAAAAGATTGGTAGTTATGGTGGCCTTTAATCCTAGCACTTGGGAGGCACAGGCAAGCAGATCTGTGAGAGTTCAAGGCCAGCCTGGTCTACTCAGCTAGTTCCAGGACAGCCGGAGCTACAAAGAAAATCCCTGTCTTGAAAAACAGAGAGAAAGCTGGATGGTGGTGGCAGCGCACGAAAGAAAAAGAAAAGAAAAGGAAAAACGGAAAGAAAAAAAAAATCTGCCAGAAAACCTTAAAAGCTGCATTAGAACTCCCCTCCCTTTAAAAAGGTATTTAGTGTGTGCATGAATGTGGAGGAAGATTTGGGGAAGAAGGAGGTTGAGGAGGAGGAGGTTGAGGAGGAGGAGGAGGAGGAGGAGGAGGAGGAGGAGGAGGAGGAGGAGGAGGAGGAGTTTTGCATGACAAAGTTTCCCAAAGCCAAGGTAAATTCCCTTCCTCACTGAGTGTCTACTACACGCCTTGGTTTTGTTCCCTCGTTGGGAAAGAGTGGAAGATAAGAGGCTTCTTTTATATTAAGGAGGACATTCAACACTTTTGGGAGACACACAGGCCCAATGCCAGAGGTGAAGCCAACAAAATGGGCGGCGTGATGTCAGGGAAGTGGAAGCATCCAGGCTCCTTCTGAGCCAATGAGCAAAGGGATGAAGCGCACATCTTCCTCATTCTCCCCAAGCCGGTCGGCTTTGCAGCTTTTGCTCCAGTCTGTAAAGATGAGCGCCTCTGCCTGAGTCCACCCAGAGTTTTATGGCTCCCCTTAATGTCACAAGAGGCCTGCTTGCAATAAAAAAAAGAACAGAACGGAGAAACACAAAGCCCTAACTGCTCCAGTTCCCAGTCACAGTGGCTTCTAAGGGACTCTTGGATCCCTGCCCTCAGGGACTTTTTTCCCCATCTGCCCATTTCGTTTTCTGAGAGGAGCCCAGGGTGAGTGTGTGGATTTCTGTTCGTTGGCCTCCCTAAAATGAAGAGTTCAGATTCACAAGGAAAGTTCTACCCACCCATGACCCCATAGCTCCTGGGAATAGAGACGATGCACGCCCAAGAAACGGGGTCTCCTACCCAGCTGCTAAAGGTTAAGAACATTGTAAGAGACTCCACAATAAAAATATGACCCAGGGAAACGCATCATAAAACCCCTTTTGTGGCCTTCTCCTTTGTTATAGCCTGCAAATTTCTTTCCGCCGAACACAACCGCTGTTGCTGGCCTAATCTTTAAGGAACAGAAGATCTAATCGGAGATTGGCACCCACTATTGTTTGCGTCCTTTTCCTTGAGAGACAGCATGGTTTGGGAGCCAGTTGGATTGAGTTACCCTCCTCAAAGCAGCCTGTTCTGTTCCCCTGAAGGAGGCCAGCTCCGTTTTTCTTCTGTTCCCATTAAGTTTAATGATCCATATTGGCTTTGTCGGCCAATCAAGCAAGAAGCAAAGAACAACCAAAGCTACCGTTGGCATTGTGTTGTTTGACACCATCTGGAGAGAAAGGCTCTGGTTTCTCACCATGTTTCCAAACTGAGATTACAAGCAAAAGAAATTAAGTTAGCTTACTTATGATGTGTTAAAAAGTCTGTCAAGAGGGGCTGGAGAGATGGCTCAGAGGTTAAGGGCACCTCTTCCAGAGGTCCTGAGTTCAATTCCCAGCAACTACATGGTGGCTCACAACCATCTACAATGTGATCTGATGCCTCGTCTGCCCTGCAGGTGTACATGCAGGCAGAGCACTGTATACATAATAAATAAATAAATACTTTCTGTCAAGAGTGTGACTGGTCCTCTCCTCACTTGCATCAGGAAATGCTGAACATACATATTTGTCGATTTTCTGACTGAAAGACTACTGACGATAACTTCATAAGAACTGTCCCTTGGTTCAGAGACAGAGGAGCACTCTTTATTCTCTTTGCTGACTAGAAAATATATTAGCTGGGTAGAGCTCAACGCCAGCTGTTAATTTTTTTTTTTTAACCGATGAAAAGGACTTCTAACTTACTGCTTTTTAAAGCATTAAGATATACTGAAAATATTATAAAATCCATCCATCTAAGGCATAATTTGGTGGGCTTAGCGGTGTTCACAAGCTCATGCTGTCATCGCCAGACACCTGATGCCACACGTTTGCTTTTAAAGAACCCCCTGTTGTTACCAGGCACGTCCCGTCCCATCCTCTCTCCAGTCCTGTGCAAGCCTGATTCAGCTTCAATCTACAGCTTTTTCTGTGTGTGAACTTTGTCCTGACCGTAAGTACCGCAAAACTAAACATTTGACTCTTAAATGTCTAAGTGGAGACAGTAAAAAAGAAACTGAAACATGAAAACACTTCGAGTAAATATGGCAAGCATGCTAGTGTTTCTTGTGCACGGTTATTCACCTCTGTATATGCAAGGAACATACACAAAGACACACTGGAAGAGACAAGGAATGAAGCATAACAAGGAGAGTCTATAAAGACAGGACCCACCGGCTAAATGGATGCCAAACGCAAAGTAAGAAAGGGTTAAGGGCTGGGAAGATGGTACCAAGGCTAAACTACTGGCTCCTCTTCCAGAAGACTAGGATTTGATTCCCAGCACCCACATGGTGGCTCGCAGCCATCTGTAACTTCAGTGCTAGAGCATCTGGCCTCCACAGACACCAGGATTGCTCACGGTGCACAGACATACACGCAGGCAAAAAACAAATGCGAATGAAAGGAAGAAAGAGGCGTGTGTGTGTGTGTGTGTGTGTGTGTGTGTGTGTGTGTGTGTGTATTCTATTCATGACAATACAAAAATATTCTCTGAAAATATAGATTATAGAGTTGGGATGATGGAAAAAAATATATCACTGCTTCTTCAGAAATGAATGGGCTATTGTGCAAAGTGACTTTCCCTTCTCAGTTTTCCTGTCATTTCTTAAGAGCCCAGGGCACTGGCACACACTGAGCGCCCAGGGGGCAGTTGGTTCTAGGTGAGTTTGAGGCTGGCAAGGTCTACATACATACAGAGTTCCAGGCAAACCAAAGCTGACCTGACTCTGACTCAAAAAAAAAAAAAATAGAAGATGGTTATTCTTAAGAAGCTAGAGTCAACAGGAAGAAAGCATTCAAACGTCAAGTTCCTCTCCTATAATGAAAGTTTGAAAAAAAAATCCACTTTATATTGTTTGCCCTCAGTTCTTACCAGTTATCTATTTCTGAGAACAAAACACTCCGAAGCTTAGTGGTTGCACCGAGCAGCCACTTACTTTGCTCACAAATCCGTAGCTTGTGCAGCGTTCCGAGGAGACTGTGGCTTAGTTTGCTTTGATTTGATTTTACTTTCCACGTGGTTTCTGTGTAGATACGATGAGGAGAAAATGAAAAATGAAAGAGAAGCTAAGTCTTAGTTTTAAACATTGGGCTCAAAACCAAAACATTGGTACTAGAAATTGTCATCAGAACTTATTTCTCAGCCGGGCGGTGGTGGAGCACGCCTTTAATCCCAGCATTTGGGAGGCAGAGGCAGATGGATCTCTGTGAGTTGAAGGCCTGCCTGGACTACAGAGCGAGTTCCAAGACAGCCAGAGCTGTCACATAGAGAAACCCTGTCTCGAAAAACCAGAAAAAATAAAAAATAAAAAGAATGTATTTCTCAGGCTGGCACACACCTTTAATCTCAGCACTCAGGAGGCAAAGGCAGACAGATTGCTGTGAGTTTGAGGATAGCCTGGTCTACAAAGAGAGTCTAGAACAGCCAAGGCTATGTAGAGAAACCTTGTCTTGAAAAAAAAAAAGAACTTATTTCTCTTCTACTCTTCTAGGTGTGTGCATAGACATTCAATAAATAGTGTCAAAATCACCGAATCTGGTAAGTAATAAAAAGGAAGTACATCTGTATTATCTTCTACATGTCCAACAAAGTAACTTCTGAATCCACACTGGGGCCGAGGCATGATGGGTACTTATGTGCAGCTGACCTTTTCCTTTCTATTTAGTCCAATGGCTTGCATTGACATTGGAGGTGTTGGCATGACACCATGACATAAGCAGAAGGGTGGGTATCCATGCTTATGTCTGTACAGATATGCATATGTGTTCACATACGTGTAACTATGTTTCCTAGCTACACTAAAGGAGCCTAAACGAATGCTAACCCAACAGCATCAAGTGCCCCTAGCACCCTTACCTTGACTTTCAAATATCCTTCTTTCGAGAAAGTATGGCATCCCAGAGAGGTCATTCTGGAATCAGAACACTAAACACAAGGTGAATATGGGATACTTGTGGTGCCCCCAAAACAACCCAGGGTCAGCTCCTCAAACACAGAAAAAGACAAACGCTTAAGAGTCAACTAAAGTTTGTCATCTAGTTTACATAATTGACCAAGGTCGATTTCAGAGATTCTTTTATTGAAACTCAATATAATTGCCTGAGGGAATAACAAAAGAAAAAAGGGGGGGCATAAATTGCGCTCTTTTTTCATCCTTGTTTCCTGGGCTATAAACACTTAAATATTAGGACATTATTCTGAGTTGAGTTGTCATGAGAGTGACTGCTAATAGATAATTCTTCGAGCTGCTCTGAGGAACACAAACCACCTCTTCTTTGGGACGTCTGTCCATCACTGTGTCCGATGGACGTATGGTGGGCTACTGAGGCTTGGTATCTGAGAAAGCTGGAGTCCCATGTTTGCT
The DNA here is from genome assembly GCF_964271855.1 of Acomys minous. Classification (NCBI taxonomy): domain Eukaryota; kingdom Metazoa; phylum Chordata; class Mammalia; order Rodentia; family Muridae; genus Acomys; species Acomys minous. The sequence goes on along the minus strand of NC_140497.1, from coordinate 79,614,257 downwards.
TTCAGAAAAAGACACAGTGAGATCAAGTTGGGCTTGTGAACGTTTGGGACATCTGTAAAGAGAAAAGAGAAAATGTGAGAACACCGGCAGCTAAAGCCTTAGGCACCGAGCTAGAGAGACAGCTCGGTGGTTCAGAACACTGGTTGAGATTCCTGGCATGTGCCACCATGGGTGCTGTCTACGATGTCACAACTGTCTCTAACTCTAGGGTCCAAGGGATCCAGTGTTTGTTCTACGTGGGAACTAGGCAAAGCCATACATGCAGGCAAAACACACATACACATAAAATAAGAATGAAATTTAAAACAACAACAACAAAAATTAGCCGTTAACCACAGGCCTCACAGATGGCCTGGCTACTCAGTTCTTGAGGAGAGGCATTTCAGTGCCATCAACTTTGTGTGACTGAGACTTCACCAGAGGCCTATCCCTCTGAGCCTGACTGAGACCTTTTTGAGCATGTGACTGAAATCAAGCCGATACAAATGATTTCTGAAAATTAAGGAGGTGGAAAGGAAAAGCCCTTTTCTGTGGTACTTTTTTTTTTTTAACCTGGAATAAGAGCCTGCTATGGCTGGGGTGTCTGAAATACCAATGAGATATGAGGTGTGATATATGAAGTGTGTTCCACACAACAGATAGGATACGGAGAGGTTTATTATATGAGCATGGGGAGGGAAGGAAACGGGTTCCCCAGAGAGAAAGAGACAGAGAAAAGGAGAGAAAGAGACAGGAGGGAGAACAAGAGAGAGCAAGAGAGAGGTAAGAGAGAAGGGCGAGGTGGGTCTGTCCTTTTATATCCTGGGCAGGGCCACGCCCAGCGCCAGGTAGGCAATAGCATCACAGGTAGCCAACCGGGGCAGAATCCTAACAGTGGTCTCTCCCCAAGCCTCTTGACCTGTGGAGTGTCTACAGCAGACAGGCAACCAGTGAGAGAAGAGCAGGGGCTGCTGGGAACAGACTCCACTCCTTAACCCAAGACCCTGGCTCTCCTCAGATAACTCCCCTGTGAACTGAGTTCCTGCAGACTGAGCTCCCACACAGCTGCTTGAGCCAACAGTTACTCACCAGAAAACCCTTTGTTCCTTTGTTTAGAGAAGCTTAAATTGAATGAAATTCCTGTCACTTGGCAGCAGCGCACCAAAGAGTATATTGTGCTGGCAGCAGAAAACTACTGTACCAGAGAAGAAAGATTTTTTTTTTGTCTGACTTTGAAGTAAACACTTGAAAGTCAGTGCTTTCCACATCCTGCATATGAAGACATTGTGACCCGAGACCATATCAGGGAGTTCAGATGTTTCAATTGGGCAGGTGCGTTCCTGCCCAAGGCTCTAACTTGAAAGCCTTGTTAGCACTAGCAAGAGCTCTATCCCCAAACTATGCTTCTGGCCCCTTAAATAGTCCTTTCTTCCTTTATTTCTTTTCTTTCTTGGTTTGTTTGTTTTAGATTTTACAATTTTTTATGTGTATGAATATTTTGCTCACACGTATGTCTGTGTACCGTGTATGTACTTGGAGCCCATCAAACCACCTGGAAACATAGTTATGGATGGCCGGAACCGCCATGTCAATGCTGGGAATTGAGCTCCAGGTTTTTGCAAAGCTGAACAAGAGCTCTTAACTACTGAGCCACCTTTCTAGACAGCCCCCCGCCTCACTCCCTTAAATATTTTTTAAAAGCTTGAAACAGCTGTAGACTTAACAGAAAAGTTGCAAAGGTGGGGATAGAGTTCTTAGGTGTCCTTCAACAAGTTTCCCCCGACGTTAGCCTCACAGGTGATTGTGGCCACGTCACCTGGGTGTAATAAGGGATTATGTAACAAGCGAGATGTCATGAAGCAATCAGGGGAAAAATGGACTTTTTGGTAAGTGGTAATGGTGTAACTGGACAGCCTTGAGATGAAGGTACAAGTGTCTCTTCTTTACACTGCACAAAAGAATAAATTCCAAATAGAATTTAAATAAAAACAAGCAAGAACCATGAGAGCACGAAGATGGCACAGATGGAGTCTGGACAATTGGAAGCAACAGACATTTCCTGTGATTCAGATTTCTTTGATGAATAAGAGGAAATACTAATTAAATTGCTACAAAGAACTCAAATTCTAAAGGTACATGCCTTGTTTGATCTTATGTAATGACTCCAAAGGCCCATCTGAGGTCACCTTGGTCCCTAGCTCAGTACCATTTGGGGATGGCAAACTCTTTAAACATGGAGGCTAGTGGGACGTCTTCTGTGGAGAGTGTGCACTGGCCTGAGGGAGGCTCGTCTCTTCTTTCTCTGAGCTCTGCGCTGAGCTATGATGGGGAGTTCCCTCACTGTGGGCTCCAGAGCCTAATGATCCACCATTCGAGGGCTGATACTGAGCCCATAAGCTTTTCTCACTTGTTTATTTTATTTATGTGTTGTTTCATTCTGTTTAGACAAGTCTCGTGTAGCCCAGACTGGCCTCAAGCTCCCTGTAGCTAAGGATGACCTTAGACTCCTGGTTCTTTTATTCCTGCCTTCAGAGTGCTGGCATGTACAGCCACACTGCCTTTTCTCTCAAGGTGGCTGCCTCAGGTGGTGTGCATGCGCTGTGCTAATTATATGAGTTTTAAACAGTTGGTCGAGGTGTTGACTTTGAAATATATTTTAAGACATCATCTCTACTACACTCCTCATGCTGGCCTTCCTCTTTCCTCAGCCTCCTGAATACTCACCTAATAGTTGTGCATCAACAGACCCAGCCGAATTTTATCTTTAAAATAGATATTTATGTGTTTACTTACTCCAACTCCTCAAAAGGCCTTATAGCAATTAATGAGTAGCCCTGGTACCCAACAGTGATCTCTAAATGATGCTTCAAATAACAGAAACCAAGAGGTTTTTTGTTTTGTTTTTTTGTTTGTTTGTTTTTGGTTTTTTGAGACAGGGTTTCTCTGTGTGGCCTTGGCTGTTCTGGGCTCGCTTTGTAGATCAGGCTGGCCTCTGCTGGGATTAAAGGCCTGGCGAAACCAAGAGGTTTTTTGTTTTGTTTTTTACTCTTTTTCTCTTTTAAATATTTATTTATTTATTATTTTGTATACAGTGCTCTGCCTGCATGTATACTTGAAGGCCAGAAGAGGACATCCGATCCCATTATAGATGGTTTTGAGCCACCATGTGGTGGCTGGGAATTGAACTCAGGACCTCTGGAAGAACAGTCAGTGCTCTTAACCTCTGAGACATCTCTCCCGGCCCAAAATCAAGAGTTTTTAAAGAAACTGAAAAGAGGCCGAAATGTGTAGAAGAGAAGGGGGGGGCAGTGAGATGACTCAGCTGGTAAAGGCAGCTGCAGGGTGCAAGGAGAGCCCCGACTTCCACGAGTTGTCCTCTGACCTCCACATGTGTCATTGCAAGTGCTTATAGGTGTGCATCACACACACACACACACACACACACACACACACACACACACACACACGGAACAAATGAATGAGTAAAAATGTGGGAACACAAGAAAGCAAGTAATATATTGGAACACACACAATTGTAGGACCCATGAGGAAAGAGAGATGGGAAGTCTTCCCTTCTAATTTTGTGAAGACACCTACTAAACAGACTACGAACAAATAAAAAAAAAAAACATTACTTTGAGCTTAAGTCCTTTCCCAAACCCACCAGAATAATGTGATCGTGGCTCAGCAGAGAGCGACTTCTAGTTGGCCTGTGAGCTGAAATGTGAACCCTAGTTGAGGTCAGAACACTGAGGATTGTCAGTGCAAAGCACTGAGGACCGGTGAGCTTGTCTCAGCAACAGAAATCCCACATAAGTGAGCAGCGGCGTGATAGGATTTGAATCGTATTCCAAGTGCCGTGGAAAGCTGCTACAGAGGTTTGGCCGGAAAATAATAGAATTTTATTTGCATTTTAAAAAGATGGTTCTGGCTGCTGTGAAGAAGGGATGACTTAAAAACATGAAGGCAAATAAAGGGGTGTTTGTAGCTGTCCCCAGAATAACAGTGTGGCAGCGGAGGTGGAGGAAAGCAGACCCTCCTGAGATAAAGCCAGCAACCCTCGCAATGGAATGACCGGCCGTGCAGGGAGGACCTAGGCTGTTGTCTGAAGCCATGAGTAGATTGTGGGGTTACTTGCTGACATGCAGAAAGTGAGGAGGTATCCATGACAGAAGAAGCAAATCAAAGGTTAAAACAGGAGCATAGGCACCTCTGTGAGCTGATACATTTGCATATTGAAATATATGTAAAGTAGAAAGGTCTCAAATATCTCACGCTCCACCATAAGTAGAGGTTTTGAGGGTTAACGCTGTGGTCCTCATGCCCTCTTCTGATCTTTATTTCTTTTTCTCAGCTGTTTCTACTCCCAGATAAACATCCTCTTCTGTCAAATCCTAGTTTCCAAGGGATACCTCAGGCAGAAGCATTCACCTTTCTCCCCAATCTTTCAGAGCATTACCAAAAATGATTATTCCCCATTGCACTGCACATCTGTCTACACATGATCTTGTGCTGGTCTTCAGTGCCCCCGTATTCCTTGAGAGGGTGGACTAGGTAGGTAAGCACTTTTGTGCCTCCCTCTGGGTAGCATGATGCTATATATGAGCTAGAATGTGGCACAGTCTGGCTTCTTTCCTCATGTATTCAGGCATTCAAGGCCAGAATAAAATAGAAACAAAGAAGGTATGCACAGGCACAGCATGTACTGTGTTAACCATGAAATCACAGGGCCAAAAAATAAGTATTTTTTTTTAAATTCTTCTATGTACGAGATATCCAACACTGTCTTCTTAACAGACAGTACCAGCTCATAATGCTGTCACAAATCAGTCTATAAATTCTGTAAAGTGTTGTCAAAATTAAGTATTTACTTGCATGTGTACACATGTGTGTGTGTGTGTGTGTGTGAGAGAGAGAGAGAGAGAGAGAGAGAGAGAGAGAGAGAGAGAGAAGAGAGAGAGAGAGAGAGAGAGAGAGAGAGAGAGAGAGAGAGAGAGAGAGAGAGAGAGAGAGAGAGAATAAGAGAGATAATGTGGGTGGGTTGGTCCTTTTTAAATCTAGTACACAGCTGAAGCACATGTGGCACACACCTGGAGGCCAGCCACAAAGTGATGATGTCAGAGGTTGCTAAGCAACCTAGAAACAGATTAGCAGGACTGCCAGATGTCAACATTCCTCTCTTTTCCCATAATTAAAAATAAATAAATGAGGACGTTGGACTGCTTTTCATGTAGGGTAAGTTAAAATATACAAATGTAGGTTCATTGGAAGCAGCTCATGGCTGCCATACAATGGGGAAAGACAGAGTCGGGGGAGACAGAGACAGAGACAGAGACAGAGACAGACAGAGACAGAGACAATGCACAAAATGTCCGGGTGATATGCTGAAGAAGAAGGAAAAGCTCTGCCCTGGAATTTTAGGGTAGAGGACAGGGTATGCCAGCCATGCCCTGCAGCAGATAGGGACGGAGGAGTGCTGGGAGAACCTGGAGCTGTTTGTCCCAGGTCTAGAACACATCATTCCAGCCTTTTGTTGATAACAAATGGATAAGGGGTGAAGAAATCAATCCTCTTTGGCTATTTATTTCCTGCTGACCTTAGGGTGGCGATACAGGGGTCAAAAGGCTGAAATGTTGGCCAAGTTCAAGAAGAGCAGGCTGTAGTATTTGCTGCTGTCCTGGGTCTGAGAACATCTGTGGCTAGGAGGGACAAGGCAGGTCCAGCTGGCACAATCTGTGAGGTTGGACTAGGGCACCTGTAGGTGGCTGCTTTGGCGCTGTCTTGGGTGTAGGAAATCTGGCAGGATGCTGGAACATATGTATGGGCAGAAGACAAAGTTAAATAGGTTAGGGAGAGAATTCCCTTTAGGTGTACCTTTGAAGCTTTTGGGAGAGCAAAGAGGAGATGGACGTTTTGGATCCAAGAAGAGAAAGAGTTTGAGCATGGGAGGCCTCCTTCAGCTTACCTGATTGCTGGCAGTAATTAAAAAGGTATCAGCCAGGCATGGTGGAGCACACCTTTAATCCCAGCACTCGGGAGGCAGAGGCAGGTGGATCCCTGTGAGTTTGAGGCCAGCCTGGCCTACAGAGCAAGTCCAAGACAGCCAAGGCTACATAGAGAAACCGTATCTAGAAACCTCCCCCCCACCAAAAAAAAAAAAAAAAAGGTATCATTTTGGAGGCTGGAGAGAAATGGCTCAGAGGATAAGAGCATAGCTCTTCTTCTAAGTCCTGAGTTCAATTCCCAGCAAACACGTGGTGGCTCATTACCATCTATAATGAAATCTGATGCCCTCTTCTGGCTTGTAGGCATACATGCAGGCAGAATACAGACTACTGTAAAAATAATAAATAAATAAATAAATAAATAAATAAATCTTTAAGAAAGAAAGAAAGAAGGAAGGAAGGAAGGAAGGAAGGAAAGAAAAAGGTATAGTTTTTGGATCTGTCCAAGTTTGTATGCAGAGGCATGTAAGCTTAGCAGCCCTTAATGCAGGTGTAAGGATTTGAAATTCTCTAGGAGGGACAGCAAATGGACTGTTCCCATGGGGGGAGTAGAAGTCAGTGACTTGTCCAAAGCATCCCAAGGGCAAGGTTTGACTAGAGGAGATTGGTGCAATCTGTTCCAGCAGCTCGTCAGTGCCGGTCAGAGATCGAGGGCATAGCCTGAGCAGACACGGTCAACCTAGTGCTAAGATTTGATTACATGACAGAGGGGAAGGGAGAGACAAAGGGTGATCTCACCCAAGGGAGAAGGTCCTAGATGAAGGGTTTGGATGTAGGTTGGCAAAAAACGACAGGAAGCATTTATGTCAACCAGAAGGGAAGAATAAGCAACTAGCCATTATTGAGTGCAAGAATGTAGCAATTGGGGGAAGGGGGAGGAATCCCACCCTCTGAAATAGGCGATAGGTGGTGAATTTAGGCTGTTGATTGGCAGTGTAAGAGTCTAGGTGGCCTGAACTCAGCAGTAACATTATTAGCTAAGGAAATGAAAGATTCCAGGTGGCTTGGACTTAGCCACCATAACAACAGCGTTGTTAGCTGAGCAAAGCAAGTTAAGGCTTGCAGGCCGGTAAGAAGGGCAAAGGAAGTAACAGCGAACTAAGAAGAACAGGTTAAAAATCCTCCACTAGCCTCCATCCCAACCCTGCCCCCCAGAATTTACTGCCCCCATCTCACCCTACTTAGAATTTACTACCTCAGACCCCCATTCACCTAAAAGGCCACCTACTGTTAGCCTATCATGCGTTAACTAACCATTGTCACTAGTTCCGCCTCTGTATATGGTGTATTAATCCCCGACTCTTGCAGAACGGGGTCTTATATCTCCTCGGGAGCTTGGTGGACCCCGGCGTGTCGGCTCAATAAAATTCCTTTGCTTTTGCATCGACTCTGGACTCTGAGTCTCAGTTGGGCTTCCAGGAATAGACTCTGACGATCTGAGTCTAACAGCAGTATTTAACTTGGGGCTTACGCTGTAAAATGAAAATTCAACACACACACACACACACACTCACACACACACAAATCCTCTTTTCTTTCTTCTTCTTTCTCTTCTTTGCTTTTCAATACATAGTCTCACAGTCTAGTCCCTGCTGGTCTCAAATTCATGATGTTCTCTCCACAGAGTAGGGGTTACTCATTCAGGACCAAAATGAAGTCAAAGTAACGAGTCAAGGGTGCTTCCCTCGTGACAGCAAGACCAGTAGCTGCCAGTGGGAGCTAGCTGGTAATGGCGGTGCTAATGCTGTCCTGACTGTGGCAAGCTGTGGAAAATGGCGGCCTCTACACTTCTCTGTGTTTCCATCCCAGAGTCCTCACAGATAAACAGAGAGAGCCTGCCTCAAAAAAACAAAACAGGAAAGAAAAGCGAACCGGGGCTGGGCATGGTGGTGGAGGCGGGGGCACACACCTTTAATCCCAGCACTCGGGAAGTAGAGGCTGGTGGATCGCTGTGAGTTCGAGGCCAGCGTGGTCTACAAAGTGAGTGCAGGACAGCCAAGGCTACACAGAGCAACCCTGTCTCGAAAACAAACAAAGAAAGAAAGAAAAAAAACAAAAAAAAGGGAAACAGCAGTGGGTGTAAACTAGGTAAAGGTGAAGCAATGCTGAAGGTGTGCAAGAGTCAAGAGATCCTCAGGCTCCAACTCTTTTCAAGTCTCTGAACTTCCTGGGTATGTGACATATTCACTCCAACCCCCTTGGATCCCTTTTTTGTCACCCAAAGTACTACATGTTTCTATGAGATTGCTTGTCCAAGTGGGTGGAGCTCTGGACCTGGCTAAAGTAGAAAATGTACTCCGGCAAGTTGTCCTCTGACCCCCACTTTAGCTCCATGACTCACTTGTACACAGATGTTGGGGACAGTGGGCCATATGGCCAATGTTCAGCCATCTTGTCAGAGCTTGCACCTTTAAGTCTCTGTATTTCCTAGAGCTTGCCTTTCACCAGAAACTAGCTGACCCTGTTGTGGGTCAGCAGTTAGACTAAAGACAGATAGAGATGGAGCAACCCTGTTATGGTTTAGCAGTTAGACTAGACAAAGAGGGAGCCAGATACCCTGTGTGGCAGGACATTATGACCCTGCCTGGAATTCCCTGTGTTTTGAGAAAAGCCTGCAGCTGGGTTGCTAGAGCAATATGCTTCCCTGCCTTCTGACTTATAAAAGCTGCTGCCTGGCTAATAAAGTTGGAGAGCTTGATCAATCAGACTTGCTCTCCTTCTTTGTATCTTGCATTTTCAACAGGTGAACTTCCTCCTGAGTTTTAGTCGAACCCTGCAGGCCAGGGCACACAGACACACACGGCTCAAGCACAATAAACAAGCAAACAAATAAAGGAATAAATAGATAATAAAGTAATCAACATTTGAGTAGATCAGTTATTTCAAAATCCTTTATTTGAAAAAATGTATTTCAAAATTAGTAGAGTTGAATAGAAGTGTATATTAGTCAAGCTGGGCGTGGTGGCACACACGCCTTTAATCCCAGCACTCAGGAGACAGAGACAGGTGGATCACTTGTGAGCTCGAGGCCAGCCTGGCCTACAAAGTGAGTCTAGGACAGCCAAGGCTACACAGAGTAACCCTGCCTCAGAAAAAAAAAAGTGTATATTAGTCAGTTTCCCATCATGCTGCCTCCCTGTCAAAGCTCCCCTCAGAAACTTGTAAAATGAGAGGAGAGGTTGCCTGCCAGAAAGAACCACTTCCCTTATATACCTGAGGTCCCAAAGCCCATGCTGGTCCCCAGGCTCCTTGGCCCTTATTCGCAAGTACCTGGTAAGCATTTCAAAGGCCACACTAGCTTCCGGGCCCTTCACACCTCCTCCTCCCCCTCTTCTCTGAACATCTGACAGCTTCAACTTACAAGCTTTCTCCCCTCAGCTGCTTGTGCTTCTGCTAAGTCACATGATTTTTCCTTCTCTACCCCTGGTCATGGCCAGTCTGCGTCTTTCTCTCTCTCTCTGTTCCGGACTCTTCCAGATGCCTCTGGATGTACCCCACCCCACCCCACCCCACCCTACCCCACCTCCCATTTTAAATGCCTGGCATCTTGCCTGTTTGTACGTCAGTTTGTAGCTGTCCTTGGAACTGGAGTTAGAGGCAGCAGGCGTAAGCTGCCATGTGGATGCTGGGAATTGAACCTGGGTCCCCTGGAAGAACAGCCAGTGCTCTTAAGCGCTGAGCCATTTCTCCAGGCCTGTACTATCTTACCTACAATAAGAACCCTCTTCCTGCTGACGGAACAGCCATTTCACCGCTTTATTTCCTGGGCCCTCACTTACGGTAACAACTACCTAAGGAAAGCAACTTGAAGGAGGCAGGATTTACTTTCTCATTTGTTTCAGAAGTCTGAGTCCACGGTTGGCTGGCTCTGTGGTATTGGTCTATGAGGACGCAGGACGTTTTGGCAGTGGAAGTCTGTGGATGGAGCTGATGACCTCCTGGGAACTCAGAGGCAAGAAGAACATGCTGACGCACGGATGACTAAGCATCCGAGGAGAGTGTCCGGTGACATACTTTCCTCAAGTATGTCCTGCCTCCCAGTTTCCACTACCTCTCGATAACCAAATTGTGAATCCGTCATTGAATGAGCTCGTTGGTTAAGTCACAATCTCAGGGACCAATCAGTCACCAAGAGCCCAACTTCTGACCGTTGCACGGAGACCAAGCCTTCAACCCACGAGCACTGGGATGGTGGTGGGGGTGGGTGGATGGGTGCGCATAGCACTATGTAGCTAAACTACAGGAAGGATTTCCCTTATGCTGTTGCCTCAGGCTAACCAGATTCCCCTGTTGGGAAAACTGGACTCCTTCGAAGTTCACTTTAATTATGTGGCACTCACCATGAATGCCAGCGCTCTGGTCTGGTCCGGCCTGGTTTTCCTGGGAGTCTCCTTGAGCCGGGGGCTAGTCTACAGAAAATGGCCTCCTATAAATGTTGCTGCGTAATAAAACCTCTCAGAAATGGAAAGTGCCCAACCTACCTGTCACTCACTCTGAGGCTGTCTGAAACAGGAATCCTTGCCAGGATAAGGCTGTGGTATTATCTAGCTGCCATCTACTAGCATATATATATATATATATATATATGCCTGTGCCTCAGTTTCTTTATCAGTCAAGTGGTGGAAGCAATACTGATACCACCCTTCAGGATCATAAGGAGAAATTTTAAAGTAGATATGCCCCCAAAAGCATTAAGAGCCACACTCATGGGTCCAGTGCAATAGCCCAGGGGTTAAAGGCACTCACAGGTAAAACCTGACAATTGAGCTAGAGAGTTGGCCCAGAGGGCCCAGGCTTGACGCCCCAGCACATGGTGATTCATAGGCATCTGGAATTTCGGTTCCAAGGGATCCAATTATCCTCTTCAGGACTTTGTGGGCATCCGGCACACATGGACATTAAAATAAATAAATAAATAAAGAGTGGGGGAAGTCCTGACAATCTCAGTTTAACCCCTGGAATCTACAAAACAGCAACAGCGGGCCAGCCTGGTATGGTGGCTGATAACTGTCATCCCAGAACTCCTCCGCGAAGGGAGGTGGAGACAGGAGAATTGCTTGGAGGCTCACAGCCATGCGGCACAGCAGGAACAAGAGCCGAGGCTGTTTCGACAGATGGAAGGAGAAAACAGCCTTCTAAACGCTGTCCTCTGACTTCCACATGCCTGCTGTGGCACTTAGGTGCCTGCGTACATGTACACACAGGCACACACTACAGAGAGGAGAGAGCGGGAGATGATGACGATCAAGTAAAATAATAAGAGCCATGTCCAGGCTGGCATGTGGTGGCTCACGCCTATAATTCCAGCACTCGGAAGGCAGAGGCAGGTGGATCTCTGTGAGTTCTAGGACAGCTTGGTCTACAAAGAGAGTCCAGGACAGCCAGGGCTACACAGAGAAACCCTGTCTCAAAAAAACAAAAACAAACAAACAAAAAAAAACCATGTATAATATACAGCAAGTGTTAAGGATGTCACTAGTGCCTCGGGGAGAAAAAGAGAGGGAAGAGGAAGAGGAAGAGAAATGTCTGGTCAAAACCCTGGCGTGGTGGTACGGCTTTAATACCAGCACTCAGGAGGCAGAGGCAGACAAGTTTGAGACCTTCCTACAAAGTGAACTCCAGGACAGCCAGAACTACATAGAGAGACCCCTGTCTCAAGAAACAAACAAGCGAAAAACAGTCTGATCAGGCCCTTAATTGCAGGTCGCCATGCGCTTCCTTGTCTATTAAATTAAAAGAGGAAAATAAGGTGTAAGATTCAGTGAACTTTGTTTGCCCGGCAGGTAACACACGAGTCACCTATAGCGTGAATCACACCTCTCCTCCCCACAGGGGAGGTAGCTGTGGTTAGCCCTTTGTGAGAAAAAGAACGGTCCCTATTTGGTAAGAGATAGCTTTCAAGCACTTCAGCCTAGATTACCACAGCCAATCAGAGTGGAGGACTCTGCCCTTCGGACCACGGGCTTCTCCTGAAAGCTGATCACCTCTTCCCCCTCCTCAGAGCCTCCTCTCGTAGTAGGAGTCCACCTCAACCACAAGACACTTCCTGCTCCAACCCTTTCAAACGGTAAGTACCTTGTTAAGAACTCCTTCTAACATGGGGAGGTGGATGTTTCCTTTTAAAAAGTAATCTCATTGTGTTGTTTTATTACTAACATAGTTTGAGATTCTGCTGGGAAATCCGTGTTTTCTTCCCTAATTGCTTTTTTTAGTGAAACCCAGCAATTATGCGGCGAGCCTCTTGCTAAGAGCCATGCTTTGAAACATCTCAGCTGGAACCCTCTGGAAACACTGCTTTGAGTGGGGTGTACATTTCATGTACTTTTTCTAACTTGGTCCTTTCCCCCTCTCCTTATTTACTGGAGCTGGCCTAGGTTTGTGTGTGTGCGTGTGCGTGTGCGCATGAAAAATATTTGTTTAAACTATCTAACAAAACTAGATGGGATTATTGTACATTTAGTTTGTCAAGTCTGAGAAGCTTTAGGAATTCTTACTACGAAAGCAAAAACCTGACTCCTATGGGAATTTAATTCTGGTCCTGGCTCACGTTCATAAGGAGACACACCACCTTCCGCACTGCACATTTGATAGCTCGTGTGTTGAGAGAGTGTTGTGTGATGTGAGTGGTACAGTCAAAAAAAAAAAAAAAAGGACTTTTAATACCAATATGTAATTGAAGAAAGCCTAAGCAATATTAACAGGACTTACTAATATAATCGGTGCCATATAATATAATTTCATTAAGCCAGTGTATTGTCCTTCTAAAGAGTGCTCTGAGGCAGAAATATAGGTACAAGACCGAGTCTAAGACTGAGCTGGGCGTGGCGTCAGCCTGGTCTACGGAGTGAGTAGGCAACACAGAGAAACCCTGTCTAAAAGAAAAAGAGTCTAAGACTCTAAGACTAATAAAGTTAAGATGCTCAACATGTGATCCAAATCCTACAAGGTTTCCTGGCAGAGACCATTTCCTGCTAAGAAACCCCCTACCCCCATGGACAGGGAGCTACAGGTATCTCCTTGGCCCGTAATACCTCTATCACAAGACTTGTATTGACATGCAGGCTGAGCAATACATGTTTTCTAGTGGACTTGTAGTTCAGATGGGAAATGGACGAACCAAGAGGCAGAGGTTACAGGGTCTGCAAGTCACTGGGGTGGGGTGGGAGTGTCGTCCCCCCCCCCCCCCCATCAAGGAGCCAGTATCACCAGCAGTTAAGTACGATGAGCCAACTTTGCATGTGCTCTTCAGGCATGTGGGAGGCACCCGCAGGGACTGTACCTGCCTGGGGAAAGGAACGCTTTTTTTTTTTTCCTCCCTAATTGTCATCAAAGCAGCCACATGCCTTTGTCAAGACCCAAGGGCTGCAGCCCCAAAAGCTGACGATTACAAACTCCCAGACCCTGACTAATTACAGCTTTCCAGAAGAGTAACCAGAAATCTACTTTGCGGACGAGCTTTCCAAGGCTTTTGAGAAAGGTCTGGCAGAAATGAAGATATTCTAAAGAGATAGCTGGGCATGGTGGCGCACGCCTTTCATCCCAGAACTCAAGAGGCAGAGGCAGGTGGATCGCTATGAGTTCGAGGCCAGCCTGGTCTACACAGCGAGTTCAGGACAGCCAAGGCTAACACAGAGACACCCTGTCTCGAAAAACCAAAAGAAAAAGAAAAAGAAAGAAAGAAAGAAAAGAGAGAGAGGTGTTGGTGTCTCTCAGTCTTACTAGCAGACTCCTAAAACAATAGACCGCCCAAAGAAATGGGGACCTTCCTAGGAACCTCACTCTGGGAGAAGGAAAAGGCCTCTCTAGTGCACACCCCAGCCTTGAGCTTAAGCCTTAATTTCACATCAGAGCCTGGAGGACATATCTGTGGACTGAAGGAGTGAGAGTGAAGAATGAGGCGTTTCTAAGTTTCTTAGCCTGTTTTCTGCTTTCCATTAATTTGGGTCTTAATTGGCTTGTTAAGAATGGGTGGACAAACATGGTTTTGGGGGCACAGGCTGTGACTCCCCAGTCTTCAAGTATGATAAACTCGGAGGACCAGGGAACAGACACACACAGGCAGATTTTTTTTTTCCCCCTTCACTTCCTGGTGATCTTTTGTTTGAGATGACTAAATTTAAACCATCTTGATGGTTGACATCAATGGGGGTGGGTGTGTGTAGGTGGGGATGTGGCGGGGGGGGGGGGGGGGGGGGTGGGAGGGGGGGGGGTAGAGGGTGAGGGTGTAGTTGGAGGTGAGGGTGGGGCTGGGAAGTTGTTGAGGGTGGAGGTGGGGATGTTATTGCTGGTGGGGATGTGTGGGGGTTTTTTGGGGGGTGGGGGTGTTGTTGGGAATGGGGGTGGGAGGGTTGTTGGGGGTGGGAAGGCGGGATAGGAGGAGAAGGGCAGGTCTTTGGGGTAGTCTGCATTGCTTTTTACATTTTGTTTTAACTTCCAAGTGACGGGGTCGTGGGGTGCACAAGAGAGCACCGTAGAGCGTGTCTGCAGCCTCCCCTTAGTGTTTTGTGGTTGGTTTTAGTGGGCAGCATACTGAGCACTAGAGAGGCAGGGCAAAGTCCGTGGGCGATGCACGCTCAGCCGCGCGTCACTTTTCACTTTCAGCCTGGCTTCTTAGATCTTTAACAATGGAGGAGCTATTTTTTCTATAAAAACCGCCGCGGGCTAGACAGTATAAGAGCCTCTTCAGAATAAACTGAGGTGGCAAATGGCGATCCTGGACAGCTGGTTTCTTCCCTCTAAGACCATGCTTCTAGACTGTGCTGGGCAGAGAAGCCATCCCCACAGCTGTGGACAACCTTCATGGCCCAGAGCTTCTATTGGTATTCAAATCCGCCCCGCTTGGCTCCGGTTTTGGAAACACCATGGTCCCCATAGTTTCCCACATTGAAAAGAGGAAGTTAGGTAAGTAAGCCTGGAGCCGGGATGGAGCACTGCCTAACACGCAGGATGCTTTAGGTTCAACCTCCAGTACCACAGAGATAGAATGCGAAGCGACAAAAAGAAATCCATACTGAAAGAACCATGCAGCTTTTTTTTTTTTTTAATTTAAAAAAGTTTTATTTTTCCAAATGTACAGCTGACTTAACCTGCTCCTGCATCTTCACCAGCAGCTGGGGCATCTCCACCTTTATGTTTCTTGTGTAAATTACTTGTGCTTTGTGCTTTGAAACCAGCTTGATGAGTCCTTTACTAAGTAGCTCCTGAAGGGCTGCCCTGGCCAAGGAATGGCGAATCTTCAGTCTCTCCGAGACCACAGCTGGAGTAATAAGTTTACATAGTAGGGAACTTCCTTACAGAGTTTGTCCTATGTGGCTTTGTCAAACAGGACTAGATTATTGAGCTTGTCCCAAACTTTGTCCTTTGTCTTTGTCCTTTTTTTTTTCCCCCCTTTTTCTTTTTTTGGCCGACTTTTTGGCATCTTTCTTCTTCTTGTCCTCGGACGGCATGGCAAAGCTCACACAGTGGCGACGACCATTGCAGCCTCACTAAGATGCCCAACATGCAGCATTTTAATTCATTATTTTATTTGTAATTTGATTTTAGTCTATATTAGAAATAAGGGTGGGGGGGGAACCTTACAATACCAAAGGGACTGGAAATGATTTCTTTGTGTGTATGGCACATTTTATATGTATTCAGATTTCCCCTGGGTTAAGCAAATGAAAAAAAAATATGCGTTTGTGTTATGCTTATTATTACAGTATATTTTTTTCTCCTGCCTCCACCTCCCAAGTGCTAGGATCCAGCACCACCACCTTGTCTAGTGACACACTTAGACTGACTGTTTAGGGCTCTGGTAGAGAAAAGAAAACCTTTTTACTGATGATCTGGCATTGAGGAGCTGAATGTTTTGGGTGCAGGTCTTTGCCACAGACACAGATTACCGTGGGCTTCGGAAGCACTCGGCCCGTGCACAGGTCTTGCGGGGCTGTAACATCTAGGAAACCCAGTTTAAGTGCATATACATCTGGAATACGCTGAGCGACGGTCGCCAGTAAAAGGGTAATTACGTCACCACGCGCCCGAGGTTTCCCTCTCAGAACTCGTCAGATGCCCACTCTTCCACTGAAAAATCACAATGTAGAAATGAGCTACAGGATTATTAATTCCCCTCTGAGAGAGATGACGGAAAGGCTGCTCTCTCATTCACTCTGCTGTTATTTATCAAATGCCCAGGAGCAGCTAAGACTAGATAGAGCCCAGGAGGGAACCGTGAGCTCTTCAGGACACCTTAATCCCTTTAGATTTGTTTGTCTCTCGAGGGGAAAAAAAAGCTACCTGAAGATTTCATGATAATGAAATAAATGTTAGTTCTTTTTTTTTTTTTTTTTTTTTTTTTTTTTTTTGCTGCTGTTGCTACCGCGGTGGGTCCAGCCCAGGGCCTCTCACGAGCTAAGGAAGCGGTCTAGCACAGATCTGTCTCCCCCGGGCACTAACAGTTTCCTCACCGCTATCATAACAATAATGAATTAGAAAGATAAAAGTGAAACAAACTATCAGCAGCTGGCCCTGAAATGCGCCCCCCTACAAGGGTAGGGAGCGCACCCCCAGCGGAGGGGGAGGGGAGAACTTCCTCACTGGAGTTAGTGAACCCCCTTTCCGGGTACCAGGTGCCCCGCTCCAGTGTCCAAGTCTTGCTGCAGTAAACACTGCTCAAACACACCTGCTCCTGTTAATTGTGAAAAGGGTCAGCAAGCAGAACTGAATTACTGCGATGTCTCTAATTTCTTTTCCTGGAACTGATTAAATAAATTGAGGGAGCAGCTGATGCATTCTTTAAGACATACGAAGGAGTTGGAAGATGGACAGTCCGGTCTAAATAAGTAAGTAAATAAGACCTCCTGCGGAGCTCTGGTGACATAGCACTTCCCAGCACTGCAGGGGGCCCTGGATTCAAGCTCCAGCGTGGGGCGCAGGGCGAGAGGACCCAACGGTCAAGATTGTCCATGGCTACAAACAGTTTGATGGTAGCTTAAGCTATAGGAGACTCTACTTCAAAAAAAAAGAAAAGAAAAGAAAGAAAGAAAGAAAAAAAAAGAAAAGGAAAGAAAAAGAAAAAGGAAAGAAAAGAAAACTATTGCTTAGGAGCTGCAGGGGCAAGACTTACTGAGAGATTTTTCTGGGGCTGTATACCATGACAGTTACACATTTCAGATGAACTGCTTTTCTGGCCAACCAGATGTTGATATTCATGGGCCACTGGACTTCTGGGTTCCACAAATCCAAGCAGTTTAGATGAGCGTGCCTTATGACGTGATGTTAGTCCCTTTCCCGGAATAGCTAGCTTTGTGGTTAATTATCAGGGGACAGGACGAGAGGCATTGTTCAGGAGACTTTTTTCTTCCCTGATGTGGCCACTGGCCAGTTACCCAGGCTAACCCTAAACATTCTGTCTCTCTGTCCCTGTCTGTCTCTCTCTCTCTCACATCACACACACACACACACACACACACACACACACACACACACACCCACATACACAGAGAGAGAGACACAGAGACAGAGACAGAGACAGAATGCTTTTGGATGAAGACACCCCAAAGGCAAAAATCCTAGGTTAAGATCGTAATATATAGCCTCCTCACCGGCTTGAAGCTGCAACGTGGCATCAGTAAAAGCTGTTGTTAGCAAGAAAGCTAGTTCAGAGTCACAAATACACAGGCCAGCTGTGAGCCCTCTACAATTAGTGAGGCTTTTTTTTTTTAATGAACTGAAAGCAAGAGGAGGAAGCTCATTTAACTTTCCCAGTCAGTAAAGCTGCTGTCCCAGTGAGCTTTATCCATACCAAATGAATATATGTCACCGCTAAATGGCAGTCAAGCCTCTCCGTTTCCTGGCTCCTCTTCCGAAGCCTCACCCTGGATCATGTGTGTACACCCCACACTCCAGATTCAAGTAGACTTTTTACTGTTGTTAAGAAACAGGATATTGGGCTGGAGAGATGGCTCAGAGGTTAAGAACACTGACTGCTTTTCCAGAGGTCCTGAGTTCAATTCCCAGCAACCACATGGTGGCTCAAAACCATCTATAATGTGATCTTATGCCCTCTTCTGGCCTGAGGGTGTACATGCAGACAGAGCACTGTATTCATAATAATAAATAAATCTTTAAAAAAAAAAGAAAGAAAGAAAGAAAGAAAGGAAGGAAGGAAGGAAGAAAGAAAGAAATAGGATATCGTGTGGCCCAGGCTGTCCTCGAACTCACTACATACCTGATGGCTCTGAACAGGATCCTCCTGCCGCTATCACCTGATCCTGGGATTGCTGGCATGTGCCACCATGCCTGGTATTCTGCAGTGCTGGGACCCAGGGCTCCTTGTGTGCTGAGCAAGCACTCTACCAATGGAGCCCCATTCCCAGCCCTCTTGGAGCTCTGCCTTTCTGGTGGCGTTTGTGGGGATGTCGCCAGTGCCTCATTGACTAGGTGGGAGAGCATCAGCTTACCTGGCCGGATCCTTCCTCGTGGGCCAGATCCCACAGTAGACGCATGTGGATGGCTGTCTGAGAGAAGAGACAGGAAGCTGTCTTAATGGCCAACTCCAAGACAGAAAGGTGGGAAAGATTAGTTCCTTAGACTTTGGGCAAGTGAAATTCCAGTCTCTAAGACTTGTTCTGGAGAGAGAATAGTAAGCCAGGAACCATAGGTAAAAATGAAAAACATCTCTAATGATATCAGACTCCACCCACCAGTCTTGCCTACAGTTGTTACTATGATGTATGCCAAATGGCGGGCTTGTATGTCTGTTCTTCCTTCTACACTCACTAACTGGAACTTTCCAACAATGAAAGTACCATTCCTTTCTCTCCGATTTAGTTTTTTAAAAATTTACCTATAATAGTATCATGTAGCCGGGAGGTGTTGGCGCACACCTTTTTTAATCCCAGCACTCGGGAGGCAGAGGCAGGTGGATCTCTGTAAGTTTGAGGCCAGCCTGGTCTATGAAATGAGTCTAAGACAGCCAAGGCTACACAGAGAAACCCTGTCTTGAAAGAACAACCCCCCTCAAAAAGTATTACATAGCTATATTACAGATAGCAGAGAGAGCTACAGATACTTTACCTTATCAATTATAGTCTAATAATAACATTACTTTTTGCTCAAACTGTCCTAAATTTGGCCATCAAGTTTCCTCAGAAGTCTCCCCTATTCCCCCTACCTCAGAAATGGCCCATTTGATAAGATCTTTACTTGAAGCTTGTTCTCTTCCTGGCACCACAGTCCCAGGTTCAACCTGCACTTTTTATTGAACAATGGCACTTGGTCATCAAGATTTGGGTACTCAGTGTACCTTTTCTTTAGACCTAATCAGAACGTATCTTTATATCACATCTATCGATATGTATCTATGTATGCTCGTAAACCTGCTTGCCACGTGGCTTCCTGAGTCCTGGCCCCCCTGCCCTGATGATTTTTAGACAGAATCTTACTGCGTTGTTCAGGCTAGGCTAAGAGTGTGGCCTTAATGCTCATCCTGTGTTGGCTCCCTTGAGCTGCCTCCTTGGAAGTTTTGCTCATCTTGGGTCCTCCGCTAGTGAGTTCATAAGCCTCCTGGGGGCCTCACTTTCCAAGTCAAGCGAGTCACAGTCTTATTACTCAGCAGTGTTTCCTGAATACCACAGCTGTTCTCACGGAGGCGCTTGCCCTCCAGCAGGTCTGTAGCAGGCTGCTCAATGCTCACTGCTGTGACCAAGCTTTAGTGCTAAGGGTCAGCACCAGAGCCTCACTAATGCCACACCACTCACCCACCAACACTCAGGCCCTCCAGTTTTCAGTTTTGCCTAGAGAGAGAGAGAGAGAGAGAGAGAGAGAGAGAGAGAGAGAGAGAGAGAGAGAGAGAGAGCGCACGTCTTCCTCACTCTTGGGGGATTTTGAACATCATTTTATATATTTAAGCTTTTTTTTTTCCTTTTCCATTTCTTTTGTAAGTAAACTGTCTTTTCATCATTTTTCTAATCTTGGGGCTTTTGAATCTCTCTTGCTTTGGATTAAAAAAAAAACATTCTCAGTGCCTAATTTTGCACCCTCTCTCCTATACTTTCTTTACTATTTTTAAAAAACTATTCAAGGGGCTGGAGAGATGGCTCAGAGGTTAAGAGCACTGACTGTCTTCCAGCGGTCCTGAGTTCAATTCCCAGCAACCACATGGTGGCTCACAACCATCTATAATGTGATCTGATGCCCTCTTCTCGCCTGCAGGTGTACAGTCAGGCAGAGCACTGTATAATAATAAATAAATTTTTTTAAAAAAAACTATTCAATATTTGCATGCTACACTAAGTAACGGGAAGAGAAATACTTAGAGATATTTACTGATCCTGATGATAGTCAACAGATACAAACATTTCAAAGAACCCTTTAAGCCTCTTTTTCTTTGTCCCTTTCTCTGCTCCAAGCCCCCGCCCCCTTCTTATAGATAGGGTCTCAGTATAGCCCCAGCTAGCCTAGAACTCACAGGTGGATCTGCCTCTTCTTGCCGGGTAATTGGATAGAAGGAACCAGGAATTAAAGGAGGACCCAGCCTGTCTCTTTTAAAAATTAAACCAGTTTTATCTTCTGCTATAATAACCAAACATTGTTCGCATGCTGTTTACTGGGATTCAGGGGCCTGGTTCATTTATAATTAGCTCTACTGAAGTGTGCGCAGATGTAGGCATATTTAAAGCACCCAGGAACATGCCTGGTCATGTGAACACATCCATCATGTAAGGTCATTCTTGGGATGACCTGCTGCTCTCTTTTTTTTTTTTTCATTCAAAGAGACCACTAAACTAGCAGGTGCTGCAAGTGGTGATGTCTAGAGAGAACAAAACAAAGGTAACTGAAGAAATAAAAACCTACTAACTCTTATGAAAAGACAGAGCCCGTCTTTAAAAGTGCTCTTTCTGTTTAGGAGATAGTTTCTTCGTGTGGCCCTGACTGTCATGGAGCTCACTATGCAGACCAGGCTGGCCTGAAACTTAACAGAGATCCATCCACCTGCCTCTACCTCCCAAGGGATGAAACTAAAGGTGTTCACCACCACACCCAGCCTTTATGCGGTTTTTAAAATATGTACCAGATGCCGGGCGTGGTGGCGCACGCCTTTAATCCCAGCACTCGGGAGGCAGAGGCAGGCGGATCGCTGTGAGTTCGAGGCCAGCCTGGTCTACAAAGTGAGTCCAGGATGGCCAAGGCTACACAGAGAAACCCTGTCTCGAAAAACCAAAAAAATAAATAAATAAATAAATAAAATAAAATATGTACCAGATTCCTAGCTAGAAACGCCCTAGTGCCATTAGCGCTTAATTCAGCAAGAGAGTTAAAATACATATCATGACCCTAACCCTGAACTTGATACTGAAGGAAGTGGGAAAAAGGAAGGAGGCTGAGGAGGCGACTCCACGGGTAAGTGTGCCTGGTGCACAAGCAGGAGGACCGGGAGTTTGAGCCCCGGCACCTGAGTAGAAAGCCAGGTGTGGCTGCACACACCTGTCAACCCAGCACTAGGTGGGGTGAGCACGTGGATGGCTGGGGCTTGCTGGTCAGGTGACAGATGCTGTATCAAGGGAAATGGGGGCTTGGAGAAGGACACCTGGTGCCCGCAGCTGGCCTCCACAAATGTCTGCATACACACTGTATGTACAACAAACACACACACTATTTTTTTTTTATAAGAAAGGGGGGCTGGAGAGATGGCTCAGTGGTTAAGAGCACCGCCTGCTCGTCTAAAGGTCCTGAGTTCAAGTCCCAGCAACCACATGGTGGCTCATAACCATCTGTAATGTGATATGGCGCCCTCTTGTGGCCTGCAGGTAAACAAGCAGACAACACTGTATACATAATAATAAAATAAATCTTAAAAAAAAAAAGAAAGAAAGAAAAAAGAAAAGAAAGGGGGTTTCCTGTTTTCCAAGAGCAGTGGCAGTCCTGTGTGAAGAGGGCAGGGTGTGAGAACAGGGCTCCTCGGCAGAGAGACCAGAAAAGGATTTGAATTTCACAGTTTGCTTAGGCCCTCCCTCACCGTCCCTATTTTCTTAACTCAGTAGAAACCATAATTCCCAGTGGCAGAGCTGAGGAAATGGATAATGCAGGTTAAGCTATGCCTGATGCAGTGCAGAACCCTTAATGAGCTCGCTGACAGTATTGCCAACAAGTGTGAGTGTGTGTGTGTGTGTGTGTGTGTGCAAACCATGCAAAGGAATGTCCTTGCCCAATACTGTCCTTTGTGTTTGTATTAATTTTAAACAGCTGTCCGTTAAACTTGTCTGCAAACTATACATAGTGCTCTCAATGTATGTGTGAGGTGGGCAAGCCAGGAACCACTTTGACTTTACAGTTGAATAAATGAAAAATTAAGTGACGCGGTTAAGTGGCTCATTGGTGACCATGTGGCTTTAGGGTGAGGGCCTTAGCAAAGATATTGCCATTCCAAATCTAAGTCACATTCCTGAACCCCCAGGAGAGCTGGGGACGATGACACAAACCTGTATCTCCAGCACCAAGAAGGCTTGAAGCAGGAGGTTCATGAGCTTGAACCTAGCCTGGGCTACATGGTGAGCTTGAAGCTAGCCTGGGCTACATGGTGAGCTCCCAACTCGGGAAAATAAATAAACACCAACAATAAAAACACAATAGAAAACTGGTTGAGGTGCCGGGCGTGGTGGCGCACGCCTTTAATCCCAGCACTCGGGAGGCAGAGGCAGGCGGATCGCTGTGAGTTTGAGGCCAGCCTGGTCTACAAAGTGAGTCCAGGACAGCCAAGGCTACACAGAGAAACCCTGTCTTGAAAAACCAAAAAGGAAAAGAAAGAAAGAAAGAAAGAAAACCGGTGAGGCAATTAGAAGGACTTGCTAGTCCCTGTCACAGGTCAGGGACAAGCAGCACTGACAAAGGGAAGTGAAGGAGCAGCTTGTGTGTGTGTGTGTGTGTGTGTGTGTGTGTGTGTGTGTGTGTGTGTGTGTGTGTTGTGTGTGTGTATGTGCACACTAAGCCTAGGCTGTTCTGTTTTCTATGGTTCCCTGTCACAGGCCCGCTGTTTGTTTCCCACCTCCTAGACGGCAGGTACCTGTCTAAAAATAGCACGCCATCAACCCTGTTTCTTTTCTTCCACCCATGAGAGATACCTGTTCACCTTACCAGTTCAGTGAATTCCTTTCCCCTGAGGCCTCTGTCCCTTTGGAGGTGGAGACTGAAATGCTTAAAGATCAACAAGCTGGTTTCCGCCAGGCGGCAGATGCTCCTGGCCAGTGGAAAGCAGCGGTTAGTTCCAGCAGAAGGCAGCAGCTTCCCAGAGCAGTTCTAGGGTCGCAAATGCCAACATTGTCTTTTTCAGGCCAGGGCTTTTAAAGACCTCTCACTGAAGATGGCTCAGGGACCAACAGTCATTGTGACTCAACCTGGATTTGTTCGTGCTCCCCAAGATTCCAACTGGCAGACCAGCCTGTGTGATTGCTTCAACGACTGCGGAGTCTGTAAGTGCGGGGAAGGTGTCCTTGTAACTGATCCAATGTCCCCATTCCTCCCTTACTGTGTTGAAAACTGCTAACTTATTACAAGCCCCCAGGAATCTGGGATTGGTACAATCAGCATCAATCTACCAATTCTTCTCCAGCCTTCCCCCACAAAAAAAAAAGATAAAGAAGGAAAAAGAAAAGAAAAAAAAAAGTTACCTCTAAAATAAATCCTAAAGCCAGACATGGTGGTGCACGCCTTTAATCCCAGCACTTGGGAGGCAGAGGCAGGTGGATCACTGTGAGTTCGAGGTCAGCCCGGTCTGCAAAGTGAATCCTAGAGTTAAGGTAACATTGAAAGCCTCAAATGATTCTAAAACGGAATGAGCCTGGCCTAATAATCATAAACGGATAAATGAAACATTTTGACCTCAACCTGTTTTGTTTTGCTTTTCAAGACAGGGTTTCTTCTGTGTTAGCCCTGGCTATCCTGGAACTCGTTTCTGTAGACCAGGCTAGCCTTGAACTCACAGAGAACCGCCTGTCTCTGCCTCTGGATATTAAAGGCGTGTGCTACCACAGTACTGCAATATGTTGTTTTTTTTTTTTGGTAAATTTATTTATATTTATTATATGAACATTGGTGTTTTCCCTGCATGTAAGTCCTTGTGAAGCAACAGCAACATGATTTCTTCTCGGGGTTACATGCATATTAAATCTTGTTTTATAGTTACATCATATTCAGTTGTAGGACACCCTCAGCGAACTACTTTAATCTCAACGGTTAAGTTCCCCTCCATGCAGTAAGATTTCTCTCCAAGTGAACTTGGAAGAAAGCGAGGTGGGGTAGAAAAGGGGCCCAGGGGCTTTGTTCTTAGCAAATCAGGAACAAAAGGTTTGCTTTGAAGCCGGTTCCTAGGAGTGGTAAGGAAATACACAAGCTCTGACTTACAGTAGAATGGAACTTGGAACTGAATGAAGCTAATAACGTCATGGAGAGCAATAGACGAAAAGAATTCCATGCGAGTTTGTTCATCAGCTTTCTATGACTTATGAGGCAACAGGGGTGATTGCCGAATGTGTCGCATGACATTATTTTGACATCTGAAAATCAAAGTGATAATAAAGACTATAATAGTTAAGTTTCCTGAACATTAACGTTCACTCACTCAGCCCCAAGTTACTACTCAATTATTTGAATGTACATGCTTGGAGATATATATATATATTTTTTTTTTTTTTTTTTAAATGGGTCAGTGGGAAGAGTGCCTGTGGCCTAGCCTCGTAGCCTCAAGTTTGACTTCCCAGGACCCACACAGTGGAAAGACGACCAACTCTTGAAAATTATCCTCTGACCTTCACGTGCATATACATGCACACACTGAATAAAACGTAGTTTTAAAGGGGAGGGGCAGTGGGGCTGGAGAGATGGCTCAGAGGTTAAGAGCACCGACTGCTCTTCCAGAGGTCCTGAGTTCAATTCCCAGCAACCACATGGTGGCTCACAACCATCTATTGTGTGATCTAATGTCCTCTTCTGGCATGCAGGTGTACATGTAGACAGAGCACTGTGTACATAATAAATAAAATAAATCTTTTAAAAAAAAAGGCGGGGAAGGAGGGGCAGGCTAGGTGCAAATGCAGGCTTCATTGTTTTATGGCAATTTTTCTGTTTTCTTTCTTTTTCTTTTTTGTTTGTTTGTTTCAAGACAGGGTTTCTCTGTGTAGCCCTGGCTGTCCTGGAACCAACTTTCTCGGTAGACCAGGCTGGTCTGGAACTAACTTTCTCTGTAGACCAGGCTGGCCTGGATCTCAGAGATCCATCTGCCTCTGCCTCTCCGGTGCTGGGATTAAAGACCCACAACCACTTGGTTTATGGCAGATCTTCTTAAATGCAGATCTCCTCCTACAAAATACTTGGTGGTTCTTCTTAGCCTTGATGGCATACATAAACACCCCCTAGTTTGTCATCAACACACACACACACACACACACACACACACACACACACGTGCGCCTGTGCCACCCCTAGCTTCATCCCATCCCACCCCAGGACCTTGGCCACAGTATATGGATATGACAAACTGTCACAGACAGGCTTTATTCCCTTTTGTCCGTTTAAAAAATTTTTTTTCACCATGCTTTACAATTCAGCTCGAGCAGTTTCCTGCTTAGGGCCTTCTAGGTGCCACTCTGAAGTGACCTGGGCATCCTAGGCTGGTACTGGACATTCTTTCCTATTACCTCCCTCTTGGACTTCAGCTGGGGACCCTGATACTACCGAGGGGTTTTACCTGGAACATGGGTAGGTAGGTTTCAGTCATTTGTACATGAGTGGCACTATTGCCAGAAGAGCCAGGTCTTTCCCCTCGCGCAGTCACTCTTGATGTGATGGAAGTGGGCGGTTGCACTGAAGTCCACCCAAACCATCAAGATGGGTCTGGGCCACAGAGAGGGGAAAGGCCTCATAGCGTGACTGCTCCTGCTGCAGCCGATAGGGGGCAGACTAGAGTAAGTCGTATCTGTTTTCGTATTTTCAGGCCTCTGTGGGTTCTTTTGCACCCCGTGTCTCGGATGCCAGGTGGCAACTGACATGAATGAGTGCTGTTTGTGTGGGACAAGTACAGCAATGAGGACTCTCTACCGGACCCGATATGGCATTCCCGTGAGTCACTGGCCCGTCTGGTTTTCTTTTTTTTTTCTTTTCTTTCTTTTGGTTCTTCAAGATACGGTTTGTCTGTGTAACCTTGGCTGACCTGGACTCCGCTTTGTAGACCAGGCTGGCCTCGAACTCAGAGAGATCCGCCTGCCTCTGCCTCCCGAGTGCTGGGATGAAAGGCGTGCGCCGCCACCACGCCTGCCTGTGCCATGTTTTTCATTCTGACGTGATTGCTTTGAACTAGTACCTTCCTGGCTGTGAGATCGGACTTCCGACGTCGCCTTATTGTTATCATGGGCTTGGTAGTTTGATTGAATCTTTCATTCTCAGAATTACAAAGTACTGGAAGGAAGAGGCAAGGGCCATGTGGGAAACGTCAGCTAACGTTTTTCCTGAAGGTATCCAGCTAAACTGAGTCCAGGGCTGAGCAGATAAAAGCTGGGGGTGGTAGCGCACATATTTAATCCCAGCACTCAGGAGACAGAGGCACGTGGATCACTGTGAGTTCCAGGACAGCCAGGGCTACACAGAGAAACCCTGTCTCAAAAAAAGAAAAAAAAAAGCACTTTCTGATAAACTGGAAAGCCTGAGTTCAATTCCCAGGACCCATAGGGTGGAGGGAGAGAAATGCTCCTGTAGGTTTCCCTCTGACATCTGCGCGCATGCGTGTACGTACGTATGTATGTACGTACGTACGTACGTACGTACACACACACACACACACACACACACACACACACACACACACACACACACGAAATACAACATAAAAAGAAATAACCTGAACCGAGCCTTCTGGCTCTCTCTAGAATGCCTACAAGCCCACACAGCAACAGGCTGCACATTCACGTGTCTTACGTGTCTTCCACAGGGATCTATCTGTGAAGACTACATGGCCACCATCTTCTGCCCTGTTTGCTCTCTGTGCCAAATCAAGAGAGACATTAACAAGAGGAGAGCCATGAACGCTTTCTAAGGAGCTGCACGGTGAGTCAGCGTGGGGCTTGGGAAACAATTAGGGGCCAGGTAAGTTACTCCTTGTTTGGAATGATGACTCAGTCACTGCAGTTCCTTAAGTCTCCGTGCTGTCCCATTATAACAATGTACTTGGTTTTGGTCTATCAGGGAAGCAATTAACCACTTATCAGCTACAGGGTACAGTAAACAAGGAAGTTGCAGTTGGGCACAGTGGTACATCCTGTAACCTCAAACTCAGGAGACAGGAAGGGTTGCCATCTAACCCGGCCGTTCTAACAGAGTAATTGCTAGGCTAGTCAGGGCTCACAGTTGGGGCTTTAGCTCAGTGGTAGAGTGTTTGCCTACCTCTACACCACACCTGGCTACAGGTAAACATTTTGAGATGAGAATTTTAGAATACATAGAGTGTTGGGCTGGAGAGATGGCTCAGAGTTTAAGAGCACTGCCTGCTCTTCCAAAGGTCCTGAGTTCAATTCCCAGTAACCACATGGTGGCTCATAACCATCTGTAATGAGATCTGGTGCCTTCTTGTGGGGGCAGTCACACATGCGGGCAGATTATTGTCTAAATAATAAATACATCTTTAAAAAAATACAATGTTATAAAGCAAGAATGAGCTGGGCGTGGTGGCACACATCTTGAATCCCAGCACTTAGGAGGCAGAGGCAGGCAGACCTCTGTGAGTTTGAAGCCAGCCTGGCCTACAAAGTGAGTCCACAACAGCCAAGGCTCCACAGAGAAACCATGTCTTGAAAAACAAAACAAAAAACCCCAAAACAAACAAACAACAAAACCCAAAAAACAAAAAAAAGGAAAAAAGAAAAAGAAAGAAAAAAAAAAAAACCAAAAAAGCATAAATGACATGGCCTGTAATATTTTGGTTTCTTTTTGGTATAAAAATCTATTTACTAAGTAAGATGAGGTTTGACAAGTAAAGTGTCAGATGTGCCCCAGAGTACAGATGTCCCTCGGTCATTGTGCTAGCCTGAAATTTATATGGCCTCCTTAGGAAATCCAGCCTTGTCCAGCAAACATTTACATAATCAGCCACCTGTGAATATGTTTCTTGATAAAATTACTAAAACCGTCCACCTAATGAGGTTAGTGTTGATAAAGTCTCAATAATTTAAAAAAATTATTTTAAATGATATGCGCATGTGTGTGCATATAAATATGCATGAAGCTGCCTAAACTGCATGCTGGGAACCAACCTTGAGTCCTTTTTAACAGCCGCAGGTGCTCTTGAACTTGGGTGCTCTTATCTGTCGAGCCATCTCTCCAGCCCCCTAGAAACTTTCTCCTCTCCATATGTAGCCCCACCTGCCCTGTTCATTCAGCACCTTACTACACTTAACAATAAAAGTTATATGTGGTGGTACCTAATGCAGACGTCTGCAACAAACACAAAGGCAATTGGACATTTTAAATAAGTAACTGGGTGCCGGATTAAAAGATCTCAATTTAGAGTAAGTATATAAATACTCTGAAACAAGACACAAGAACAAATATGAACCAAAAGGTCTTGCTGAAGGAAATGTCCTTTGAGAGGGGTAGAGAGTGAAGCTGACAATACTGGGAAATGCCGCATGACATTTCTTCATCTGTAATTCAGCCAAGTCTCTTCCCAACTAATTTTTCTGAGGCTTAGCTACTGAAGATGCAGGTAGGCAGAAATTAACACTGGATTTATCATTTATCTATAGGATACCTCCAGTGTGAAAAGGAGATAATATCCTACTCGTCTGAAATGAATAACTCTTCATAGGTTAATAGAAATAGCTAAGTATTTCTAAAGTGTACGTGTGTGTGTGTGTGTGTGTGTGTGTGTGTGTGTGTGTGCTGCACATGTATGCAGGTCCCTACAAAGCCAGAAGAGGGCGCCTGGTTTCCTGGAGTTGGATGTGGGTTCTGGGAAAGCTCTGTTCTCTGGAAGAGCAAGCGCTCTTAAGCCTGAGAAACTCTCGGGCCCCTACCCCATCCCATTTTTTAAAAAAATATTTTTTTAATGTATGTGAACGTCTTGCCGTGTGTGTGTGTGTGTGTGTGTGTGTGTGTGTGTGTGTGTACCACATGTGTACCTGGGGCCTTTGGAGGACAGAAGAAGGAGTTGGATCACTCGCTGCTGGAGTTGGAGGTGGTTATGACCCACCACATGGTGCTGAGCTCTCTCTTCAGCATCTCCTAAATAATTCCTGAAAGATGCATAAAACTGTTCATCTGCTTAGCAAATAATACACTAAATATTTAGTGTTGTGTAAAACATCAGCCAGGTGTTGCCGGGGACAAAAATGAACTAGTTTCCTGTCCTTGTAGCTTTTATTCTCAAAAGATGCCCCTAAGTAGGACACGGTGTTTAATGAAAGCCTTAACACCGAATGCCATAGGAAGGTCACCTTTGTGAGAGGAGTGAGTGACAATTGCTTGGAAGCTGTGGGTTTGGGTTCTAAAGAAATTCGCCATTAGCTCACTAGAAGTGCGTAGAATTGACTGTGGCAGGATGTGAGGCGGGCTGGTGACAGGTGTGGATGGAGGCAGGTGACTCAAGACAATAATTACCTGGCCAGCAGCAGCTCAGCTGCTATTTCCTCTAAGCCCCAGGGGAGAAAGAAGCATCAGTTCTGAGAATCCCTCAGGAAAGAGTGTGAAGAGCTGCTCCCCACAGAGCAGCAGAATCCTCTCTCAGAGAGGGAAAGGGCAACCCAAGGCAACCCTGAGGATGAGGTCGAGCTAAAAAACACTCTGACCTCAATAGCCGCCCTCCTGGGCTTGCCCTAACAGAGCTAGCCAGATGGAGGGAACAGGACTAGGTGGATTGCTGTACTTCACAGGCCAGCCTCAAGCTGGACATTGATTAGGGTGAATAAAAATAAAAGGCAGCTTCTAATCAAGCAATTACACACATATATATTCCATATACATGGATTTTTTTCATATATATATATATATATATATATATATATATATATATATATATATATATGAAAATTTTTCCATCTTTATGAGCTTAGGGCCAATTTGACTGGAACATACAATGTAAGTAGGAAAATAACGAAACAAGAGATTTTTGTTTTGTTTTTGAGACAGGTTTTCTCTGTGTAGCCTTGGCTGTCCTGGACTGGCCTCAAACTGAGAGGTCCACCTGCCTCTGCCTCCCTGAGTGCTGGGATTACAGGCATGTGCCACCACGCCTGCCTGACGACAGCCTTTTTAAATGTGGTTTTGTGTCCTTAGCCTGCCATAGGTGGACACTGGGCTGATGCTTGATAAGCATGGGGACTTATCAAAGAATAAAGGCCAGGAGCGAAGAAATGGGACATTGCTGGGCTGGGGCCAACCTAGCTCAGTCTTTAAGAGCACTGGCTGCTCTTCCGAAGGTCCTGAGTTCAATTTCCCAGCAACCACATGGTGGCTCACAGCCATCTATAATGAGATCTGGTGCCCTCTTCTGCCCAGCGGGTGTACATGCAGACAGAGCACTGTATACATAATAAATAAATACGTCTTTAAAAAAAAAAAAAAAAAAGAGCACTGGCCGCTCTTCCAGAGGACCAGTTCAATTCCCAGCACCCACACGGCAGCTCACAGGTGTCGGTAACCCACGTTCCAGAGGCTCTGACACAGATGACTGATCCTCACACAGATGAACGCAAGCAAGATACCAATGAACATAAAATTAAGTTTAAAAAAAAATATATATATATATGTAAATAAATAAATAAATTGTCCACATAAAAACCACAGCTCTTGCCAGGCATGGTGGTGGATGTCTTTAGTCCCAGCACTCAGAGAGGCAGAAGCTGGTGGTCCTCTGTGAATTTGAGGCCAGCCTGGTCTACAAAGTGAGTCCAGGACAGCCAGGGCCATTACACAGAGAAACCCTGTCTCAAAAAACCAAAAACCAAAACAAACCAAAACAAACAAACAAAAAAAAATCCACGGTTCTCAGCCTCAAAGGAATAAGGGAGTTTCTTCTGGGGCCACTATGAGTAACCACAGCCTAGGAACACAGATTTAAGTTGCCCCAAATTCCATGTTCCAACCTGGAAGCAGTCTTATAGTTTTATAGGATAAGGAAAGTCACAAAGCATAATAGGCAACTTTAAAATGCATTGGTGGGTTCACCAGACATGTGGGTAAATGGGATGGGGAGATGTTTTAAAGGCCCAACATGTTATCTGATGATGTTCTTAGTTCCTGAATTGGTGGAAACTGCTGTTCTGCTAAGTCAGTAGCTTCTAAAGGTTTTTTTTTTTAAATTTATTATCGCAGATATTAGTTCAGACACAGAATAGGGTACGAAATGGTTGTTCCAGAAGCTAACTTTTGCCCAAGATAAAATAATTCACCTCTGAACCTACAAAATTCCAATCTCCCCACAGAACTAAAATTCCTATCTGTGCACCAGTCTCTCTGCAGACACCGACTCCTTCCAGGACATGTTTTGTTCACAGCCAGACACAGCTCTTTTTTTTTTCCCCCATAAAGTTTTCAGTCTCAACAAGGTGAACAAACCATGTGACCACATATATATGCTAACAGGTCGGGACAACTGAACCTTAGATTTTAATCTCTTAGAAATTAGCTCACTGACTCTTGGAGCTGGTTTGAAGTAAAAAATCTCTTCAATGGTTCTGACATCCGGTGGTCAACGTGGATATTCTACGTTCGTCACTGGGAATAAAACTGAACACAGTATTGAAGGTGAAGCCGAGTTAGTAGCATTCTTGCCAAGGATGCACAAAGCCCCGAGTTCGATTCCTGGGACTGCATAAAACAGGCACATACCAACACCTGGGAAGGGGGAAAGGAGAGGGAGGAGCATCAGTCCAAGGCCAGCCTCAGTTGCAGACAGAACTGGAGGCCAGCCTGAGCTACATGACGCCCAGTCTCCAAACAAAACAAATCCACAAGGCTAGCGAGAGGTCACAAGTTCTAATCCCAGCACCGCATGACGCTTCACACCGTCTGTAACTCCAGTCCCCGGGAACTCAGTGCTCTCTTCTGGCATCTATGGGCACTAGGCACACATGCCCACAGAGAGGCAGGCACACAGGCAAAACAGTCATAAACATAAAGTAACTTAAAACACAAGTAAACAAACAAGGAAGTCTGGTACACTATCAGGTGACAGGAACAAGAGGATGTAACAACTCAATGGAGTTCAGGCTTGGGCAGGATCCCGGAGCAGAAAAGACAGTTTGGTAAAAATGTAAGGACGCCGAACCAAGTCCACTCTGCTAATGATGCGCTGATGTTGGTTGTCACAGTAACACCCGATGTTAACCGGCAGAGAAACAGGGCACAGGGTGCCAGGGAGCTCGGCACTATCTGCTCAACGTCTCAGTGTTTCTAAAGTGATTCTGCAAATTAAGGTTTACTAAAAAATGAAAAAGTAGATTGAGAAATTCAGAAAACTATTTTGTGCTTCCCTCACAGGTGAGAGCCCTCGCCGAAGCAGCTGAGCTTAGTAGACCCCTCCTCAGCCCGAGGCTTTCCAAATCTTTGGCAACTGAGATACGATGGGATGTGTTTAATTTACAAGACGGTGGCGTGTTTAAAATTGGGCTTTTCGATTTATTTAAAACGGATGTTGCTCTTTGACTCGGTTCCTTCTTGCTCCCGTATCACCAAATATTCCAGCTTATAAATTTTTTTTTTACATTACATTTTAAACACAAACCAAATAAAAGATTTTGCTAAGAAGAGTGTTTTTGTGTGTGGTGCTGGGGATTGAAGTTAGGGCCTCGCACACGCTAAGTAATTGCTACACCTTCAGGCCGTGCCTTTAACCCTCCCTGCATTCTTTATGCATCTTTGCCTTCACTCAAATGCTTTTGTCGCCAATTAGTTTTAAAGGTTCAATCTCACAACCCCACCCCCACCCCACCCCCACCCCCATCCTCCTACCCCCGCCGGCCACCCCCCTCCCCCCCCTCACACACATGGTTCAAGGTTCGGGTAGTAGACTTTCATCAACAACAATTCAGCACTTTGATCCATGAAGCTTGAGGTGGGTGTGGAAGCAGTAAGCTACAGATAGCGAACTATTTTTGACACGGCGGACACTCAGTCCACCCCGGTTACTTGTCAGCACAAGGACTGACATAGCGAGACTCTGCCACGAACATGTCATGTCTGGCTTCCAGCTGAATGCTTGAGAGGTTTAATGGCATTTCCTTTTCCTTTTTTGTCCTTTTAAATATGAGGTAGTGATGAAGAAGAAACTCTAATACTATTGATGCTATAAAGGACTTACTGACAGATCTGCTTGGGAGATGTGAAATCACACAGTGCAGAGTTGAGCTAAGGGGATGCTGCCACCAAAATGCCTTAGATAACCGTTAGGCTAACCAGGCCTGTTGAGACAAATGAATTTTGCGATTGCAAGGACATAACGGTTTGTTCACCAGGATTTATCAGCCATTAGCTCCATCCCCAAAGAACCTGTGTAGTAACATTTGAAAGAATTCTGGAATTTAGGTTTCTTTAAAAAACACAGATATGCTGGGCGTCGTGGCGCACACCTTTAATCGCAGCACTTGGAAGGCAGAGACAGGCAGATCGCTGTGAGTTCGAGGCCAGCCCTGGTCTACAAAGCGACTCCGGGACAGCCAAGGCTACACAGAGAGACTCTGTCTTGAAAATAAAATTAAAAAAAAAAAAACTCCACAGATATCTAAGAATGTACTTTCGTTTTGATCCCGGATGTGGGGCTGCTACAGATTATCTGCAGCAGCTGACTGTGATTTGCTCATGCTCTAGCAGAAGTGTGGCCTTGTCAGATGCAGATAATTTCCACGATTGAGTGACATTTGGAATTCTGGGAACTTTCCAGAGGGTATATAAATGGGAGGACCTCCGAGAGGCGGGTTGGTGGTTGGTGGTCATTTAGGGAGGTTGTTTGCGGTTTCTAAGTAGCTGTGGTCAAAGAAGAAACAAAAAGGTAAGAAATCAGATTCAGGGGTTCCCCCCCACACACATCCTTATTTCTCTTCTAATCTAGTTAGGAGGTGAAACCAGGGGCACACAGAGTAGGAAAAAGAAGAACCCACAAAATAGCAAAGACCGGCCACAAACCTGCCTCAAAAAGGCATCACTAGGCCGTAACCACCGTTAATTTTCGGTCTGCCTTTAAATCCCCCTGTGCCACCGTGCCTGGGTATTTCTCTTCACTTTTAAAGTATAATTTGTTGTGGAAAAGTCCATGCTGGGCTGGACATAGTGGTGCATGCCTGTAATCCCAGCATTCTGGGAGCCAGTTTCAGAAACTTCCTGAATCTGTAATTCGGTGTATATATTAGCTTTAGAACATTGTTAGGCATTATTTCAAATATTTCTTTTCATCTTTTAGTATTGTCATTACACATGAACTTTGATGAGTTCCTCCACAGTTCTTAGCTATCCCGGTTCCACTTTACACTTTAGTTTGGGAATTTTTTAACTATCAACCACTTCAGGCCATTTCTTCTCTTGGCCATCCCAACTTAAGGTTCAGCTCAACAATGGGTATTCTTTTTTCTTTCTTTTCTTTATAAACCTTTTTTTTTTTAAGGTTTATTTTATTATTATGTATACAATGTTGTCTGCTTGTTTACCTGCAGGCCACAAGAGGGCACCAGGTTACATTATAGATGGTTGTGAGCCACCATGTGGTTGCTGGGAACTGAACTCAGGACCTTTGGAAGAGCAGGTGGTGCTCTTAACCACTGAACCATCTCTCCAGCCCCAAACCTTTCTTTTAAAAAGGTTTATTTGATGTTCTGCCCACCCAACAGAAGAGGGCATCAGATCACATTATGGATGGTTGTGAGCCACCATGTACTTGCTGGGAATTGAACACAGGACCTTTGGGAGAACAGCTGGTGCTCTTAACCTCTGAGCCTTCTCTCCAGCCCTAGTGGATATTCTTACGTGCTTGCTTCTTTTTGTTGTTGTTGTTTTTTGCTTGCTTGCTTGTTTGTTTGTTTTTGAGACAGGGTCTCTCTGTGTTAGCCTTGGCTGTCCTGGACTCACTTTGGAGACCAGGCTGGCCTCGAACTCACGGCAATCGCCTTCCAAGTGCTGGGATTAAAGGAGTGCGCCACTACACCCGGCGCGGTGCGTGCTTTTTGCACTTCTCTCCTTAGGTTCAACCTTCTGTTTATATATCCGTCTATTCTTATCTTTGCCAGCTTTTCCTATTGGAGCCCTTAGCATGTTAATCACGGTTGTTTTCAGCTCCTGGCCTGGTAACTGCAGCACCCCATCATCGTATACCTTCCTTGTCCTAATGCCTGACCTCTCTCTTACAATGGCTCTCTTGTCTTTTAGCATTTGGGATTTTTTGGGTGGACGTCATGACGTCCCAGGCTATTGGTCATTAGGCTTTTGGTAGGAGGTTTTATGCTAACTCGAGTGGGATATACAGTTGTTCCCTTGTAGCTGTCACCGGGAAAGGGTGCCGTTTCCTTTCCGTCTTGCTTGCTGTTTTGAGGGAGAGTCCCTTAGAGCTCCTCCTTTGGGTCTGCGTCCTGCACCCTCACAGTCACAATTCAGTGGATCTCTGATGATACGGTAATATCTGGGAGGCACTCTAAGGTATGACCAGGTTTGTTTCTTTTTAATCTATGTATATCGTTTATGTGCGACTAGGGCCACACATGTGCCATGATGTATATGTGGAAATCAGAAAACAACTTTTTTCCCCCCAGAATTATTTATCTTTTGTTTTATATGTATATCTGTTTTGCCTGCATGTATCTCTAGATCTTACTTGCATGCCTGGTACCTTCAAAGGCCAGAAGAGGGGGGGATGAGTCCTCTGAAACTGGAGTTACATGTGATTGTGAACCACCATGTGGGTACTAGGAATTGAACCTAGATCCTCTGGAAAAGCAGCTAGTGCTCTTAACTGCTGAGCCTCCTCTCCAGCCCCAGAAGATGTATTGGTTTGGCTCTTGACATCTACCTTGCTTTGCAGCAGGGTCTCCCTTGGGTTTGCCATTCTGCACACTGCAGACAAATCTGAGATTCGGGCCAATTCTCCTGTCTCTCACTGTATGTCATCTCATCACAGTAGTGTCTGGACTGGAGACGCACACCATCCTCTCTTCATGTGGGTTTTAGGGGTCGAACCCAGGTCAGCATGCTTGCATGGCAACCGCTTTTACCCACTGCACCATCTTGCTGGCCCCGTGTGTCTATTTCTTATTTATCCCGGGTCCCTGGCTCTGATCTTCGGAGGTGTGTCCATTGCTCCGACCCTTGCAGAAAACAATGATTTAAAGAAGGCTGGAGCTGTGCACCCGTTCTCTAGGTCAGACAAAGCCTGTGCAGAGTAATTCCCCTTAAAAGTCAAGTCTGTCTTACGGAAAATAATTTGGGTATTATTTCAAAATAAGCTACTGTCCCCCAGGTATATTTCAAAACAAAGGGTATACTTCAAAAGTCACTGCCCATCCTCTGGCGGCTGAAACACAAGGAATTCCAATTATAACCCTAGAACCTGGTCTGCAGAAGGCCAGTTGTCTTAGTTCATAAGCAGGTACTGGTAACAGTGCTTCCTCCTAGATGATCTACTACAACCCTTTATCCATCCCGCCCACCTGCCCAGGCCCCTCCATCCCGCCCACCTGCCCACCTGCCCAGGCCCCTCCATCCCGCCCACCTGCCCACCTGCCCAGGCCCCTCCATCCCGCCCACCTGCCCACCTGCCCAGGCCCCTCCATCCCGCCCACCTGCCCACCTGCCCAGGCCCCTCCATCCCGCCCACCTGCCCAGGCCCCTCCATCCCGCCCACCTGCCCACCTGCCCAGGCCCCTCCATCCCGCCCAGGCCCCTCCATCCCGCCCACCTGCCCACCTGCCCAGGCCCCTCCATCCCGCCCACCTGCCCACGCCCCTCCATCCTGCCCACCGTCCAGGTTTGGTTGTGGTTCAATTTTCTGATGGATCTAAGACAAGACACTGATTTTTCAACCTGCTTAGCTGTTTGTTTTAAGTGGGTGAGTCACTTTCAAGCTCTTTCATTGTTGGGCTAACCAAGAAGTTATCCACACTCTTTCAAATTAAAAAGTCCTTTCTGCAAATTCTCTACTAACCATCGTTGAAATAACCTACAGGCCTTCCTTGTTGGCTTTCTGCCAAATGATGATCTCCTCCTGGTGTGACTCCAAGCAGTCACCTTACCCCCTTGGGTTTGTGACTCAGGAGGCTTAGAGGCAGGCATTATAACTTATTCATGTATTTGTAGCCCAAGATGAAAGTAACATCTTCTAAATTCAAGGAAAAGGAATAAAACACTTTCCACTAATTAAGAACAGAGTACTACCTTTATTCAGCTCATGGCTCGTTTATTAGAGTAACCACATTTGGAGAGGCACAAAGCACTTAAGTTTGATATGACTACAAAGTTACCACAAATCGCAAACTTCAGAACTTTCATTTCTGCTTAAAGAACACGTTTTCAGAACATGTGAGTTAGTTTAACACACAGATCCAGGGTATACGGGCACTGCTATATCCAGGTGCCTCGCTCCCTGCTCTCATGTCCTCTTTAAATAGGAACCCGCATAGAAGAGCTGAAATGTGTAGGTCACGATGCAGATGCTCTAGAGGGTAAGGGGCATCAGTCCGCACAAAGGGGCAAAGATGCAGTGTGCACGGCTGTGCAGGGGCTCACTGCGCCATCTGGGCTTCCATGGCTTGCGCCGTCCACTCTGGGGCTGTCTGACTAATTTTCTCCAGAAGGTTATTTACTTGGAAACAAAGTGATTGGATTTGTTTGTCCCATGTTGGCAAGGCTTCTCGTGCTAAGCAAAGAATAAAATAATGGGTGGAAAATAGAAATTACTTACAAATCAAAGCTAAAAAATAAATAACAACAGTGTTTTTTGTTTGTTTGTTTCTTCGTTTTTCCTTTTTGAGACAGGGTTTCTCTGTGAGCCTTGGCTGTCCTGGACTCACTTTATAAACCAGGCTGGCCTCAAACTCAGTGATCTGCCTGCCTCTGTCTCCCCTGAGTGCTGTGATTAAAGACATGTGCCACCACACCCAGCTTGGTGGCACATGTTTTTAATCCCCACACTCAAAAGGCAGAAGTAGGCAGGATCTCTGAGTTTGCAGCTAGCCTGTTCTACAAAATGAGTCTAGGCCAGGACTACACAGTTTCACTGTCTCAAAAAACCCAAACCACCCTCAAATCACTAACACCAAATATAAAACATAATACAAACAAATATTGTTAATGCCCTTGAAAGCAAAATCAACTACTGAACACCTTTCAGTACCACAGAGCAGCCACAGGCAAGCCTGTGTCTCAGTGTTTACTGGAGGGTAACACTGCCATCTATTGGGAAAACATTGGACTTACAAGCAGGATTGTGCGTACCTCACAAAAACAAAACCATTTACAACAGAAATAAAAAGAAGCAAATCCACTCGAATCACTATCTTTGTTTGTTTGTTTGTTTTTGTTTTTTGAGACAGGGCTTCTCTGTGTAGCCCTGGCTGTCCTGGACTCGCTCTGTAGCCCAGGCTGTCCTCACAGCGATCACCTGCCTCTGCCTCCTGAGTGCTGGGATTAAAGGCGTGAACCACCACCGCTAGGCTTCAAATTACTATCTTGGATCTACTTTTTTGTTGTTTTTTTGAGACAGGGTTTCTCTGTGTAGCTCTGGCTGTTCTGGACTCCTCTGTAGATCAGGCTGCTCCTGACCTGTCTCTGCCTCCCAAGGGCTGGGACTGGGATCAAGGCGTGTGCTACCACCACCCAGCTTCATGTATTCTTTTAAGAAGACTTCTGCTCTATGTGTATGAATGTTTGCATGTGTACGACATCATGTCTGGTACCCAAGGCCAGAAGAGGAGGTAACCTGAAAACGGAGCCAGATGGTTCTGAGGCACCATGTGGGTGCTGGGTCCCCTGAAAACCTCCTGAACCATCTTCTCCTATCTAATATCAGCCCCCTTTTAACTTAATTTAACTTGTTTCTAACTGAAATAGTTACATCGCTCTCTGCCCCTCCCTTTCCTCCCTCTGCACTTTTTTCATTTTTTAAAAGCATCACAATGACTTTGGCCTGAAAGCACACGTACCAGAACATCATGCACACGGAGAGGCTTCTATTTAGGAACATATATGTATATGCACATCCATCCTTGCATATTACAACAATTAATGAAAAAGAAGCCATGAACCCGAACCTGAGTAAGAGCAAAGAGGGGTATGTGGGAGATTTGGAGGGAGGAAAAGGAAGGGGAAGTGATGTAATTACATTAACCTCAAACATAAAAGTAATTTAAAGGGTCTCACTAGGGAGCCAGTGAGATGAGAATTGAAGAAGGGGACCCCAGGATCCGACCTAAGCAGGAAGAGAAAACAGAAAGGGCTGCACTGGCTGCAAGGGAGCAGAAGCGAGCACACCAGTGGCTCTTACAGGTCAGAGAAGAGCTGCACGGATAGTGGGAGGAACAGGAAGGGGCCAGCAGTTACCACGGCAGACCCAGCTCTGCTCTGAGAAAGGCCTTTCAGTTAAAAGCTCCCAAGTGAAGAGGGTTCTGGTTGCAGGTGTAAAGTGGGATCAAGCTGAGAGGCGTCGGACAGTGAGACGTCAGGGGGTCCACTTACCTACCTGCCTACGTTAGTTCAGTTAGCTTCTGAGTAGGAAATGCAATGGTCTTTTCATGTGCACCATGACTAAATGAGTAAACCGATACAATTTCAGTTCATTTTTCCTTATCTTAGAAATGCTGAAATACACCTGGTGCGGTGGCGCACTCTGGGAGGCAGAGGCAGGTGGTTCTTGGAGTTCGAGGCCAGCCTGGTCTACAAAGTGAGTCTAGGACAGCCAAGGCTACACAGAGGAACCCTGTCTTGAAAAAAACAAAACAAAAACAGTTGGAAGAAATATATTTACAAATATAACCTTTTCAAGTTATTTTATCTTTTGGAAATAAGCTCATGAGTAATGCATTCAAAACATCAAAACAAACAATTCAACATATTTTAACCATAAGCATATAATTCATTGTCATTTCACTATAATGAGAGTGCACAAAACCTCTTACTTTCAAAATGAACTATTCCATCAATCTGGTCAATAAATCCGTTCATACGTCCTTCTGTTATCATTTGAGACGCTATCTTTTCTGCCTATTAAAAACAAAAACAAAACAATCTGTCAAAAACTGAAATGTCCTATGTTAGCAACCATTCACATACAGCCAAGTGAAAGGCTTTGGCTGAACTCCTACCATGGCTGTGCTTGCCCATCATTTGTTGAGCAACATGTCTTGTATTTCTAGTTTAAGTTGAATGGGATCCTATTTCACTTTCTTGGGAGTTTGTCTGTTTTGGAAACAAGGTCTTATTATATAGCCTGGCTGACTTAGGACTCATGATTCTTTGGTGCCAATCTCTTTTGTGCTAAGAATTCAGACATGCTAGACTTGCCAGACAAGAATGTAGCCATTTTTCACCAACTTTCTTCTGTGCTTAAAATCAAAATATCAAATTTTATTTTTTTTAATGACTTGTCTCATAAATTCTCTGCTGACCTCAAGTTCCCTACATA
This sequence comes from Acomys minous, assembly GCF_964271855.1. NCBI lineage: Eukaryota > Metazoa > Chordata > Mammalia > Rodentia > Muridae > Acomys > Acomys minous. The sequence goes on along the minus strand of NC_140497.1, from coordinate 79,573,655 downwards.
GCAGAGGATGATCTTGAACTTCTGATCCTCTTGCCTCCACTGCCCAAGTGCTGGAATTTCGGGCGTGTACCATCAGTGCAGTTTATACGGCCCTGGGCATTAACTCCAGAGCCTTGTGTATGCTAGGCAGATATCCACCAACTGAGCTACAAAACCAGCCTCAAAAGTCACTGGGGTCCAAATGTTAAGAAAATAAAAATAGCTGGGCAGTGGTGGTGCATGCCTTTAATCCCAGCACTCAGGAGGCAGAGGCAGGTGGGTCCCTGTGAGTTCAAGGCCAGCCTGGTCTACAAAGTGAGTCCAGGACAGCCAAGGCTACACAGAGAAACCCTGTTTCAAAAAAACAAAACAAAACAAAAAAACAAACAACAAAAAAAAAAAGAAAGAAAGAAAGAAAAGAAAAAAATAATTTAAAAGCAAGGACACAGTTCTGCTGCTGCTTTTGTTACTGCTTCCCTGCAATGTCCTAGAAATGAGCTGAGTAGTTAAGCTCAGTAGTTAAGCGTGCTGGCAGCTCACAACAGACTACAATTCCAGACCCAGCGGGTGGAACACCCTCTTCTGGCTTCTATAGGCACCAGGCACCCATGTGGTGCACAGACACACATGCAGGCAAAACACCCACAAACACGGGGCTAGAAACGGCTTAGTGGGGAAGAGTGCATGCTTCTCTAGCAGAGGATCTGAGTTCAGTTCCCAGAGTTCACACCGGGTGGCTCACAACTAACTGTAATTCTAGCTGCAGGGGATCTGAAGTCCTCTTCTGGCTTCTTTGGGCACACACAAACACAGAGGATACACTCACACAGACATACATATAAATAAAATAACAAATCTTAAAAAAAACCCATACACATGAAAATAAATAATTAAAATAGCCAGGCATAGTGGTGCATGCCTGTAATCCCAGTACTCAGAGAGGCAGAGGCAGGTGGATCTCTGTCAGTTCGAGGCCAGCCTGGTCTACAAAAAGCAAGTCCAGGACAGTCAAGGCTACACAGAGAAACCCCGTCTTGAAAAAACAAAAACAAAGAAAAGAAAATACCTTAGCTGCAGGGATCTCTAAAAGAGCTCCAAGTTCTTCAAAGGTGATATTGTTATATAATTTGCTTGCTGACAACAAGTTATGCTCAATAACAGCTCTGTCCAAGATGCTGGAACCTTAAAGAAACAAATAACTCGTTAAATGTTTGAAACTAGTTTTATACTTTAAAAATATATACCTTTATTTTTATTTCTAGGCATGTAGTAATCATCTCTGTGCCTCTGGTCAATACTTTACTAAAACTTACATTTGATATTATTATTAATTTTGGTTTTTTCAGGCAGGGTTTCTCTGTGTAGCCTTGGCTGTCCTGGACCCACTCTGTAGACCAGACTAGCTTCAAACAAAGAAGATGCACTAATATGCTGGGGTACATTTACACTCCTAGTTTATACACAATTAAATAAAATACAGTATTTAGAAAATTAGTGTGATAGCCAGTTTCCAACAGTCAATCACCATGGAACCACCCCTCTGGGTGTGTCTAAGGATGTTTCCAAACAGATTTAACTGAAGAGCAAAGGACCTCCCTGAAATGAGCATGCCACTCCCTGGGTTGGGTCCCAGACTGAATGAAAAGGAGAAAGCCAGCAGAGCACCTACACTGTCCTGAGTCCTTACTGTAGACACAATGTGACCTGTCCCCTCACACTGCATCACGCTGTGCACACCACAAGGGTCTGTACTCTCACACTGTGAGCCAAAACAAACCCTGACTTTTCTTTTTCTTTCTTTCTCTCTTTTTGGTTTTTCAAGACAGGGTTCCTCTGTGTGGCCTTGGCTGTCCTGGACTCGCTTTGTAGACCAGGCTGGCCTCAAAATCATAGTGATCCACCTGCCTCTGCCTCCTGAGTGCTGGGATTAGAAGCGTGCGCCACCACGCCTGGCAGGTCCCACTTTTCTTTCATGACCAGAAAGTTCAGTCAAATCTGAAGATCAACTACATAATTCTGAAAACTTTTTACCTAGCTTTTAATTAATTTATATATCAAACATTTTTATTTTTAATTTTTGGTTTTCAAGACAGGGTTTCTCCATGTAACAGAGCCCTGACTGTCCTGAACTCACTTCATAGACCTGGCTGCCTCAAACTCACAGAGATCCACCTGTCTCCTCCTCTGCCTCCCGAGTGCTGGGGGATTAAGTGTGCCAGCCCTCATGCCTGACTCCAGACACTTATTTAAAAAATCATGGCTGCTTAAAATACAAAGAGGATTAAAAAATTCAAAAACAAAACAGGAGGAACTAAAGCACATACATACTACTCATAGTTGGGCTACAAATTTAATTTTAATCTTTCTAGAAGTCAAGCAAAATAAGAGAATCAAGGGGCTGGAGAGATGCTCAGTGGTTAAGAGTACTAGCTGCTCTTCCAAAGGATCTCGGTTCAATCCCCAGCACCTAAATGGCAGCTCACAACTGTTTGTAACTCCAATTCCACAGATCTGACCCTCACACACATACAATGTACATAAAATAAAAATAATTAAAAAGAAAATTTTAAAAATAAGAGAATCAATTTATCAATTCATGACGTAAAAGCTAATTGCTCAGAAGAACCAAAAATAATCCTTCAGCCATAAATGAATTTTTCCTGAGATGCTACATAAAGAAAATTCCATGAAATAGAAAATCTTGGGGCTAAAGATAGAACTCAGCATGTTAAGAGTTTGGTCCCCAGCGGCCACACTGGGTGGCTCACACGGCTTATAACACTTGCTATCTTATGGCCTTTCAAGACACCTCCACATGCCTGGCATATACTCATATTGACACACACTTATACACATAAATAAAAATAAAGTCCTTAAAAATGCTTTAAAAGAAATGTTCTTTAAATAGAAAGATGGGAACCACCTGAGTGCTTTTAAAGGTATAATCAAATAAAGGAAATGCAACAGGTCACTGATCTGGCTCAGCTCCAAGCAGTTAAGACCGGGTCAAATGTTGCCTTTCAGCTGGCCCCAGTACAAAGGACTCCTCACAGCTAACTCCTCTTGGGGACAGGAAGTCCAGGGCAAAGAATCTAGCTGATATGCATGCTGAACGGTTCTTTGACTATTTCTCTGTGTTCACATCTATATGTTTAGTATTGCAGTCACTTTAACAAGGTACTTTAAAACATCTATAGACAAATGTACATTTATTCCTCCTAGCTGGGCTCCCTTGTCAGGCCCCCGTGGGAGAATACACACTTAGTCCTGCTGTGAGCTGAGGTGCCTGGGTGGGTTAACAGCCCTTGGAGGCCTCCCCTTCTCTGAGAAAAAAGAGCAGGGAATGAGGAACAGGGATGTGAGGGTGGAACTGGGAGGAGAGGAAGGAGGGGGCTGGGATCAGGCTGTAAAGAGATTAAGTTAATAAATACATGGGAAAAATGAAAAGAAAAAGAAAAATTAGTATTATGAATAAGAAAATATGAAAAAAAATTTTTCCTGGCAAAGACATTCTGATTTAAGCAAACACATCATCTAACCAATACAAACTGAAATCTGTTCTTATTTGTAATACTTCATCATAAGGAACCCTGGGTAAGCTACTGAGCTAAATTTTACTCTTTATCAAGAATGGATAATTATGCTCTATTACAATCTGTTATTTACCAATGGCTTAAACTTTTTAAGATCCAGGAGCCATAGGTATATTCCATACTTTCTCAGCTTTCACAAATTTCAAAAAAAAAAAAAAGATACAAAAGAAAAGAAAAAGTATTATTTCACAAAATGCTTTCCAATAGAGACGATTTTAGAGTATACCACAAGCCTGCGTTGGTGTTTACATTCATCATCAGTCAACAGTCCTTTCTATTAATAATGAAGTAATACTTGGAAATACTAATCTATCCCTAATCAGTGCTGCCGCACACAGTAAGCCCTGGGCGTTACCATCAGCTGTCGTGGCTTTCTGGTGAGGCATCAGCATTGCAGCAAACTCTTGGAGCTGGTTCCCTCTGATGATCCTGTCCAGGTACATCTTCTCGAGGATCCCATATGCAGCAAGCTGCTGGCACCTTTCATCCTTGAAGAGAGTAGCCAGCATCCGAGAGCGCTGCTGTCCTAGGGAAGCACAGGAGCATCACACGTTCTCTAAGTGCTCCTTCAGTGACAAAAACAGTCTCCATCCTATGATCCCATGCTTGTGTACTAAGCTACAGACAACCCTCATTAATATGTATGTTGTATGACATAGCATGTTCTGGAAAGTCACTGCACCACACAGCTAATGCTTAGCTGCTGCTTTTATGGGAGATACAGAGTTAGGTTCTTTGAAACCCCTAATCAATTTTTTGTCAACCTTAATCAATCTGTACTTTGTTTCATGTGTTTCTGTTCAGACCCTGACTTAGCACATAGTGTTAATTCATTAGCCTTGAACTCATAGTTGACACTGCAATTCTGGCAAAATAAAGTTTACATGACACTATTTTGTCACACAAAATCTCCATATCAAACTGCCTATACTTATGAACACTAGAGGGCATGGTGGTGTATGCCTGAAATGCCAGCAATTAGGAGCTGAGGTAAATGGATTGCCAGAAGTTTAAGACCAGTGAGCGTCACAGGTCTGCCAAGACTACACGGCAAGACCTTGTCCACCCCTAGTTCTGACCAACACCTGGTCTACAAATACAAAGCAAGTAGTTCCAGGACAGGCAGGGCTGTTACCCAGAGAGACCCTGTTACGATCACTCTCACATGCAGACAGGAATTGGACAACGCATTTTGCTACTCTCTCTGCCCATATCTGAGAATGACAAAAAAGCTGAGAGTTTGGGTTAGTTCAAAATAAATTTTGATCTTTAGATATGTTCACTAACAAAGACCCCGCAGATAAGTGAGGATAACTGAATATTTATCACATAATGGGCAGGTGGTTCCAGGTGGTTGTAAGCCCAGGTGATTTCTAGTTTCTTCTTTAATGTTTACATTTATGCATTAATTAGTTAATTAAAAATGTATATGACCAGCATAGAATATTCTTCTGTAAACTCAGAATCTGGAAGGGTTAAGCATGACCATCAGCAGTTTGAAGCCAGCCTCAACTACACAACAAGTTCTAGGCCAGCCAAGCTCAACAGTATGATCTTGTCTCAGAAACAACAGAAAACAAAAACATTTCTCTGCTAAGAAGCAATATTGTCTCAATTTATAAGTTTTAAAACCTTTAAACAACAGATGACAAAAATACCAAAAGAATGGAAACAATATTGTCAAGAATCCCTTTCTTTCTTTTTTAAATTAATTTATTCATATTACATCTGAATTTTTGTTTTGTTTTGTTTTGTTTTTTCGAGACAGGTTTCTCTGTGTAGCCTTGGCTATCCAAGACTAACTTTGCAGACCAAGCTGGCCTTGAACTTACAGCGATAACATCTCAATTGTTATCCCCTCCCTTATATCCTCCCATTCCTCCCTCCCTCCTTCACCCTACTCCCCTCCCCTATGACTGTGACTGAGGGGGATTTCCTCCCCCTCTATATGCTCATAGGGTATCAAGTCTCTTCTTGGTAGCCTGCTATCCTTCCTCTGAGTGCGACCGGGCCTCCCCATCAAGGGGACGTGGTCAAATATGGGACACTAGAGTTCGTGTGAAAGTCAATCCCCGCTCTTCACTCAACTGGAGAATGTCCTGTCCATTGGCTAGATCTGGGTAGGGGTTCAATGTTTACTGCACGTATTGTCCTTGGTCAGTACTGTAATTTGAACAGAACCCCTGGGCTCAGATCCACCCATCATAATGTTCTCCTTGCAGGTAATCCCTTTCTTTTAAAATATAAATATCTAGGTTTATAGAAGAAGAGTGTACTCATAAAGAGACCTACACTGAGTAGGTCTAAATCGGGTTTATTTTTTATTTTTTCCCAAGACAAAGTTTCTCTGTGTGACAGTTCTAACTGACCTGGAACTTGCTTTGTAGACCAGGCTGGCCTTGAACTCATAGTGATCCACCTGCCTCTGCGCCCCCAAGCGCTGGGATTAAAGGCATGCGCCGCCACTGCCCAGCTGTGCTGGCCGGTTTTATGCCAACTTGACACACACTACAGTCATTTAGGAAGAGGGAACCTTAAATGGGAAAATGCCCCCACTAGACTGACCTGTGGGAAAGCATGTAGGGGGCACTTTCTTAGTAGTGACTAATGCAGGAGAGTTAAGCTCACTGTGGGTGGGGTCACCCTCTTAACCGCTGAGCCATGTCTCCAGCCCCGGCAGTTGTTAATGAGCATATAGGGCTGGACAGTGGGGGTGGGGGTGGGGCACAGCTCAGTAGTAAGAGCGCTTGTCTAGCATGTGCAAGCCCTAGATTGAATCCCAGCCCCACAAAGTACTCACCAAAACAAGGTGAGCAAAGTGAACCTCTGTCCATAATAAAGACAAACAGTATTACCTGTTGAAAACTAGAGGTTTTGTTGGGCGTGGCGGCGCACGCCTTTAATCCCAGCACTCCAGAGGCAGAGGCAGAGGCAGGTGGATCTCTGTGAGTTCGAGGCCAGCCTGGTCTACAAAGCGAATCTAGGACAGCCAACACAACACAGAGAAACCCTGTCTTGAAAAACCAACCAGCCAACCAAACAAACAAACAAAAGATTAAAAGTATGTACCTTTGTATCTAGGAGTTTAACCTATCCATAAACTCATCCCTGTGCCCACAGGTGTGCCCAACCGTTTGAAACTGTGAAATGATGTTATCAACTACAAAGTTCACAATCAAAAACTATGCAACTGAATTACAAACAAAAACCATAAAACCAAAACTAAAATCTCTCATGTTTTAGGTGTTGACAGTTTCATGTTGGTTCACGGCTACAGCTATCCTTGGCTGCATTCAGCTTTGGGCCACAGGTTGGATATGTGTGGATGATAAAGTAAAACAAGAGAAAATCGAAGTGAATCTATATACTAACAGGTAACAATCGCTGATACCTAGTAACAAGAAAAAGTAAGTGGTGGCTTAATTCTTAATCCCAGCAGTGTAGAGGCAGAGGCAGCCTGATCTATAAAGGGAGTTCCAGGAGAGCCAGGACTAAACAGACTCTGTCAAAAAATAAAAAATAAAAAGGGGTGGTGGTGAGGGTGTTAAGTGAGAGTTCTAAATGTGTCACGAGCTCTCAGCTGATTATAGTTTTTGAAGGATTTCAGAATGGTTTAGAATTAACACTCCTTCACTATGGTCTTTTCTATTTAAAAGCTGCTTGTTTTCTATGCTAAATTTAGTAAAAAACCTTTTATGTACTGAGGAGAATAAAATCTACGTCTAAAACTGAAGCTTAACAGTCTGAAAATCAGCACCTCTTTGAAGAAGGCATCTTACTGACCTAATCTCTGTACATCTCTGTCTCCTCTTCTGCAGTCCTCATTTAAGAGCCATTGTTTTTTCTTTTTCTTTTTCTTTTTTTGGTTTTTCAAGACAGGGTTTCTCTGTGTAGCCTTGGCTGTCTTGAACTCGCTTCATAGACCAGGCTGTCCTCAAACTCAGAGATCCACCTGCCTCTGCCTCCTTGAGTGCTGGGATTACTGGTGTGCACCACCACACCCAGCCAAGAACCATTTTCTTTTTCACTGAAAATTTAGACATAAACTTTGCTACGTCTTAGTCTATGGGTGACAGGCGGATATACTCACCTTACGTTTTTAGGCAAATCATGTTATTCCTGTTTTTGTTTCATGTTTACACTCACTTTAGTTGTACTGAGACACCCGCTAAGATTCCTTGCTAAGTGCTCTAGTAGTCACCACCTAACATCATTAAGCAGAGACAACTCACTTCATTTACACATAAATCACACGCTTACCTGCTGATGCTAAGATGGTGCAGTGCAAAGCATGCTTTAAGGCCTCTAGTCTTTCACTTTCATGGACTATTGTCTTATAAGAGAGCTCATTGTACCTTTGGGCAGCTTCAATGAACTTCCTTCTGTAATCAAGGACGCGTGCATAGCAAACCTATGGAGGGAAAACGTTCCAATTAGGGGAAAGTGGAAAGACAAAAGAGCAAGGAGACATTCTAAAATATGTAAACATGTAAACATTCATCAGATGTTTGGAAACATCTTGGTATATAATTCATCAATACAAAATTAACTCCAGATTAGCTCATTTGTTACCTTGTAATGTATTTGTAACTGTTCATTTGTGGATTCATTCTGAAGCAAGGATGCTCGATTTATATAAGCCTCGGCCTGAACAGGGTCATCATCTTCCAGATACAGCCTAGCAATCTTCAGGTAAGTCTCCAGCTTATAATCGACATTGTACTGTCTAGGACAGATAAGTAAGTAAGTGAATGAATGAATGTTTTGTCAAGAAAATTTTTTATGAATAATTCAATTCTAACTATGTTACAGAAAATAAGCTAAGATTCACTGATGTTTTGAAGTTTTTATCATCATTGGTCATATTATATCATGGCTGCTTCTAATTCTCAGATAATCTCATAAAATAAAGATCATAAAGACACATGTACCAGATTCAAGCTTAGCAGATATTACTAGTGGAATTGCATCCAGGGTCAGCATGCCTGGAGAACAACATGGAAAATACCCTTTGAAGTCTTTGAATGTTAATGCTTTTAATTCACTATTCTTTACTTCTAGATACCAAATCCTAGACAATAAGGAATGTGGCCATGTATTTATTACAAGGAAATTAACTTGTAAAGTTGTTATTATTTATGTTAGGAAAAAAATGAAAATCACTATAAATATTTATAGGCGTGAAGGTATATTGTGTAAAAGGTAAAAAAAGTGTAAAGTTATGATCATTACTAGATGCTTATAGACAACATCTATTTTTTTTTTAAGTGAAAGGGTGGGCTATGGCTAAGCGTGGTGACATATGCATTTCATACCAGCACTCTGGAGGCAAAGGCAGACAGATCTCTGAGAGTTTGAAGCCAGCTTGGTCTATATACACAAGTTTTAGGTCAGCCAGGTAGCAAGATTCTATGTCAAAAACATACAACGTAGAATACAGCAGTATGTCAAACATCATTAAAATGTATTTCTGCCCTCTAAGTAAAATGCATTTTTATTCATACAACAACATATAATCTCAATTACGGTGTTGGTTCCTGTTTCTTCCTTCCTCCATTGGTTGTGTTTCCTCCAATAGTGAAGCACTGGAGGCCTCACATAATTCAGGATTAATCCTCATGGAAAAGTAATCTTTTTGTTGTTTTTGTTTTTAAATTTTATTAATTTATTCATATTACATCTCAATGGTTATCCCCTCCCTTGTATCCTCCCGTTCCTCTCTCCCTCCCAGTTTCCCCTTACTCCCCTCCCCTATGACTGAAAGTAATCTCTTCTATTTGCCAGCCAAAGCAGTAATGCATTGTGGCAAGAAAAATGCCTTAGATTCATTCAACTTCTACTCTGAAATTAATTCTTTACTTGTTTTCACGTGTGTGTGTGTGTGTGTGTAGGAGGTCATGGAAAGGATTTCTATGGATTCAAACTGTTAGCTTAATTTATTTTTCATCAATAGTTTGCTACTCACAACTGAAATCTATATGAATTGTTCTATCATATTAAGCTTCTTTAATTTTTTAATTTTCTATCAGGGAATTCTTGCATTACTTTGAAAATCAAAATCAGTACTTTTTTTTTAAAGAAAGTTCCCATTTCCCCAAGTTATACTCCTGTATTTTCTCACAACTCCCACGCCTCTGTCTAGCTGATGGCTATATCTGACTTCACTAAGAGGCAATCAACAAGTATCTGCATCCATCACTAACATACAGCCTGCTCTGTGCTCTAGTTGTTAATTCACATCACCCACCAGGGAACATCTGGCATTTCTGATTGTTACGAGGCACAGCAGTGCAGCTGCGACAATGCTAACCTCTTAGCACAGGGCAGCCCCTAAGCAAAGGATTATGCCAATCGAAAGTCTCCCACCACTGCCAGAGTCACTTCTTTTCATACATTCCTGCAAGAATCCTTTACCAATTCCTCAATATCAAATTTTTGTTTCTTTTCTTTCTTTCTTTTTTTTTTTTTTTGGTCTTTTGTTTTGTTTTGAAGACAGGGTTTCTCTGTATAATAGTCCTGGCTGTCCTGGAACTTTCTGTAGACCAGGCTGGCCTCAAACTCACAGTGATCTGCCTGCCTGTCTGATCTGCCTGCCTCTGTCTCCTGAGTGCTAGGATTAAAGGCATGCCCCACCACGCCCAGCTTTTTATCTTTTGAGATAAGGTCTCACTATGTTGCTCTGATTACCCTGGAACTCACTTTGTTCCAGGGGAATCCCCATCAACACTTTGCCCAGGCTAAACTCAGAGCTCTGCCTGCTTCTGCCAGCTGAGTGGTAGGATTAAAGGCATGCACGACCATGCCTGGCCCTCCCATTTTTCTTTGAATCAAAGTCATCACGATGCCTTCAAAAACCCATAGGATCTGATCCCTAGAACTAATTTCACTCTGTCTTTCCCCGTGTTCACTCTGCCTACCCTGTTATTCTTTAGAAAACGCTACAAATATGTTGTCATCTTAGGATCTTTGTGTTAACAACACTCCTTCCAGAGTGGCCCTGTTATACTCTGCCCCTAGACAACTCAATCACTCTTTGAGAAGCATTTACTACCATCTCATACACTACAACTGTATCTCCTATACTAGGATGTAAGAAAGAGTGTTAGTGAGCACTTATACACGTCCATCCAAATCCACTCTTTACTATACTTTTGTCCTGTTTCCAGGGGAATCCCCACCAACACTTGGGCTGCATTTCTCCAGTCTTCTTCTTTCTCATAAATAGATGCAAGATGCTGTCTTATGGAAGCAACCTAGAATGACAGATACAAATGTTACTGAAACAGGGCTCTCATTAAATATTTTAAGCTGGTAAATAAGTTGCAGGTTTATGTAGCATCACGCACTTTTTTTCTTCTATCAAGTTTGCATTCACAGAACATCAAAATAGAGAACTGAAACAATACATTTCTACAATGTGTATTCTGGCAACATTCTGTTTTCAGTATTAAAATTTGCTTTTGTGTTGCTATATACATGATGCTGGAGCTTTACTATGGTTTTAATGTGAACTTAGAATCTTACTAAGGCTACGGAGATTGCTCTTGGTACAAGGCTACAAAAAGCCTACAACCCAAGTTTGAGCCCCAGAACCCACATACAGATGGAAGAACAGAACTAACTCTACAGTTGCCCTCTGACCTCCACCTGTATATAGTGGCTCATGTTCTTATACCCAAAATAAATAGGCAATATTTACTAACACTCCAGCTGGAGCTGTAACATCCTCATACTTACTTGATTTTACACTGAAAATGGTATTTGACACAGTTTTATAAAAAAGTATGAAAGGGAGCATAAATTATCTTCATTAAGGAGTTAATACCATCAGATCATAAAAATAATTTATCTTATGATCAAAATCTACCATCCTAACACAATAGGACTCATGAGCTCTGAGACTGAGGCATCTTGCCCAAGGCCTACACAGGTTCAAGCCAGACAAGGCCCCAGCACAGAAAGGGGCACTGTATACAGACAGGGTCCTACACCTAACCAAGATGCTGTTTACAATGGATATGCTCATGGCAAAGGGAAACCAGTCTGTGAGTCTATCAGCCACACTCCAGGGCACCAGGCCCTATGGCCAACTCAATGATATTTCTATGGACTTTTTGTTTCATCTGCTTTGTTTAAACTTTGTTTTTTTAAGCCGGGCGTGGTGGCGCACGCCTTTAATCCCAGCACTCGGGAGGCAGAGGCAGGCGGATCGCTGTGAGTTCGAGGCCAGCCTGGTCTACAAAGTGAGTCCAGGATGGCCAAGGCTACACACAGAGAAACCCTGTCTCGAAAAAAAAAAAAAAAAAAAAAAAAAAAAAAAAAAACTTTGTTTTTTGACTTATTGTTCTTTTACTTCTTTGTTTTGATTTTTGTTTCTGTAGTTCTGTGTGTGTGTGTGTGTGTGTGTGTGTGTGTGTGTGTGTGTGTGTCTTGGTTTGCTTCTGATTTTTGTTGGTTTGGGATTTTTTTGAGATAGAGTTTCTCTGTGTAGCCCTGGCTGTCCTAGAACTCCCTCTGTAGACCACGCTGGCCTCAAGATCCACTTGCCTCTGCCTCCTGATGTTTGTTTGTTTTTTCCTGTCTTTTTTTTTTTTTAAGAGAGAAAAAGGGGGCTGGAGAGATGGCTCAGTGGTTAAGAGCACGGTCTGTTCTTCCAGAGGTCCTGAGTTCAATTCCCAGCAACCATCTATATATAATGTGATCCGATGATGCCCTCTTTTGGCATGCAGGTGTGCATGCAGATAGAGCACTCATATACATAAAATAAATAAGAGAGAAAAAAAGAACAAAGTTGAATGGGTGGGGAACATCTGAGAGGAAGTGGTTGAGGGGAAAACATAATCAAAATATATTGTATAAAACTTTTTTCCAAAAAAAAATTACTGGTAATTAGTAAATCTGGTTTCCTGATTCATGAAAACAGAACAAAATAGTAACAAGATCCACGGCTCTGGGTTTTCACCTGCTCCTCGAAGGATATGACCCGAGGCTGGATCTTTTCCAGCGTGAAATGGTAGACGTCCTTGGCGGTGCTGTCCGGCAGGTTAGGGAGGTGCGTGCAGAAGTCTGTCAGAAGCTGCCTTGAGATCACCAGGCTGACGTTCTCATTCACCACTTGTTAGAAAATAAAAAACATGAAGCGTCAATAATCTTTTTAAGTTTCCATGAAGCAACTAAATTTTACTTAAAATTAACACTTAATAGTTCAATGTATTATTCAGAGACTTCTGTATCTTATCATCTTATGTTTCATAATTAGTTTCTTTATGCTGGATTACACTGATTACATATCTACTACAGCAAAACAGAAAAAAAATACAGTAACTTTTCTAAGAAATAGAAAAAATTGGGGAAAATTTATTTCTTGAAAATGTTATACTTTTTCTTTCCCCCTCCTTTATTTTTGTGCAAGGGAAGGCACAGAGCATCTATACAAAAATCTTAAGTGGAATCTCATTTTGAAGACAAGTCACCTGAAAATAACCCAACTATAAGTGGTTCCAAGTCTGAATTAAGTTAATCTCAAAACAAACTTAACATTGATTGCTGTAAAACAGGCCACCGAGGCCGTAAGGAACCAGTCAGTACTGCAAGGCAGGCGTGGCCCTTGTTCCAGTCAGTACTGCAAGGCAGGCATGGCCCTTCCAGTCAGTACTGCAAGGCAGGCGTGGCCCTTCCAGTCAGTACTGCAAGGCAGGCGTGGCCCTTGTTCCAGTCAGTACTGCAAGGCAAGCGTGGCCCTTCCAGTCTACTCACTCGCTTCCACAAAAGCTTTCAATGCTTCTAGTTGTTCTGTTCCAGATAACTGAACGGCCTTTTCCAAAATCTGACGATATCTAAAACAGTATCAAATAAAGACAATAAATGTTTAGTTCTAATTGTCAACTTGAAACAATCTAGAATGACTGAGGAAGAGTCTCCAGGAAGAACTATCTTAAGCAGACTGGCCTGCGGACACTGTCCTGGAAATCTTGCTTGCATTAATGAAAGAGTGAAGACCTACGTACGCTGTTGGCAGCAGAAAATCCCGAACTACAAGAGCTGAGAAAGTAAGCTGAGCGTAACCACGCATGCATTTATTCCCTCTGCTCCTGACTGTGACGTGAGCAACGGCTGCAGGCTCCTGCTACCTTGACCTTCCAACAATGACAAACGGTAACCCAGAACTGTGAGCTAAAGCACACCCCTTCTTCCTGAGTAGCTGTCAGGGTATTTTCTAAGAGCAGCAGAAATACAACTAAGACATATATTGTCTAATGCAAACTTCAAAGGTTATTTATTCATCTTACTTGTCTGTTTCTGGTCTGTCTGTCTGTTTGAGCCAGCGTTTCACTGTGATATAGGTCCAGGCTGGCCTTGACTCTATGTAGACAGCTAACGTGGAGCTCTTGATCCTCCCGTCTGCCTCTCAAATGCTAGGAATCCGGGATGCCACCATGCCTTGGCCTATTTACTCACTTCTACCACTAACTTTGACATGTATTCTGACTTTTCAATTTACCCTACTTTCTTCCATTTATCTCTAGATGGCCGTTTTCTTTACTGCACACTGACTATATATATTAGAGTATCCAGCCCATCACAAGAAATACTAAGTTTCGGGACTGGTGAAATAGCTCCGCCAATTCTGATACCTGGGTTCCATTGCTGGAACCCACATAGTGGAAGAAAGGAATTGGTTCTGCCAGAAATTGTTCTCAGAACACACACACACACACACACACACACACACACACACGCAATCTTAACAATTTGTTTTGTTTGTTTTTGTTGTTGTTGTTTTGGTTTTTTTCTGAGAGAGGGTTTCTCTGTGTAGCCTTGGCTGTCCTGGACTTGCTTTGTAGACCAGGCTGGCCTCGAATTCACAGCAATCCACCTGCCTCTGCCTCCAGAGGGCAGGGATTAAAGGTATGTGCCAGCACGTCTGGCTCTTAACAATTTTTAAAATAAATACTAATCCTGTAGCTCTTGCTTGCTTTTGCTTTTTAAAACAAGGTTTCTCTGTGTCCCTGGCTGTTCTGGAACTTGCTTTGTAGACCAGGCTGGCCTCAAACTCACAGAGTTCACTTGTGTCTGCCTCTCAAGGGCCGAGGTTAAAGGCGTGCACCACCATGCCTACCTAAACTTGTAATTCTAAGGTGCTACTTCTAGTTTTTTATATTGGGTAATAACACACACACACACACAATTTTTAACCCATCAAAAAAGGAGTAAATTCATAACTCTACATTACTGAATCTAAGGTGTCTTTTTCTTGAAAACTTTTATTTGGAATTAGAACAAAAATACCCATCTTTTTTTTCAGTGTCTTTAAAAATAAGCTACATTTTTTTTCAACTGTATGCTACACACACAAGAACACTATTTGAGGTGCTCAGTTTTCCTTCTTGCCAACATCATGAATCTAGGATCATCAACAATGAAATAATATCACCTAGACAACAAAACCAATACTAGAGATTGAATGTCTCAATGTGTACAAAAACAGTCCACCAAGACAACGCACTAACAGAACGTTCGTTATGTTGTCAGATATCTGCATTCAGCTCTAGCAACTGGTCTACTACCCATCACTACATCAAATCAGCGCCATAAATAAGAGAAAGGTTAAAAATTCACAGTGACAACTGCCATGCACCACTAAGTTCCTTCCTAAGACACAAGTTCCAAGAGGACGAGGACTTTTTTTCTGCTCTGTTCACTGAAATATCTTCAACAGTACATGGGACAAAAGGAGTACCGACTTAAGAATGGTGACATTTCAGTTCTTAAAGTAAGTCAGTAAATATGGACTAAATTTTAGTACTCTTTATCTTCTGTCTTTTTTGCTAATTTTTAAGATTTGTTATTTTTATGTGTCTGTTGGTGTGAGCATCTGTCATATAAATTTGGGTACTCATAGAGACCAGGGATTCAGGTGGCTATGAGGCACCCAATGTGGGTGCTAGGATCCCAACGCCGGTCTCTGGAGCAGTGAGCAACCAGCCCTCTAACCCTGAGCCATCTCTCCAGCCTTGTCTCTTGTCTTTTTGGAAAGATGGCTCAGCTGATAAGAACAGTGCCTGCTCTTTCCCAGGACCAAGGTTCACAAACATCCATAACTCCATAGCCCCAGGGATCTGACACTGTTTCCTGGCCTCCATGAACAGTAGGCACATATATGCACAATGCCTACACCCATACACACAAAACAACTTATAATTTATTATTGGGGGGGAGGCGGACAAAAATGCCATGGCATACATATAGACGTCAGAGGATCACTTTGTTGAGTTCAAGGCAAGGGGCTGAAGAAACAGCTCGGCAGTTAGGAATACATACTGCTCTTCCAGAGGAGCCGAATTTGATATGCATCACCCACCACAGATGGCTCAAAGCTGCCTATAACTCCAACTCTAAGAAATCTGATGCCCTATTCGGCCTTCTTGGGTACCTGCACACCTGTGGCATATGCACACTCAGAAACACAAGCACATAAATATAAAATAAGTTAAATTTTAAAATAATTGATAAAATTTTGTACTATTAGATCTTCTATTTATAGTTATGATGAATGTTACTGGACCAACTCTCCCTTTTTAAAAAATGGCTGAGCTGCACATGATGGTACATGCTTTAATCTCAGCACCTGGGAGGCAGAGGCAGGCAGGACCTCTGTGAGTTCCAGGCCAGCCTGGTCTACAAAGTGAGTGCAGGACAGCCACGGCAGTTACACAGAAAGACCATGTCTCAAGTCAAACAACAACAACAACAAAAACATGGCTAGGTTGGAAAGATGGCTTAGTGCTTAAAAGCACTTGCTGCTCTTGCAAAGGATCCAGGGTCAGTTCCCAGCACCTGCATGGCAGCTCACAACCATCTTTAACTCTAGTGCCAGTGGACCTGGCCTCTAAGGGCACAAGGCACACACATGTACACACAGATGCAGTCAAACACATAAAATAAAAATAAAAATGGCCTTCTAAAATACATAGAAAACACAGCCAGAGAAAGGCTCCTAAAGACCAACTAAAAAATACAGGCAATTACCATTGTTATGTTTTGCCCACTAGTATTAGATAGTAAAGTGCTATCGCTGAAGATAACATGTGGTCTGGTTGCAAAACACAGAAATCAAGCTGGGCTAGAAGCTTCCTCCCCGCTGGTTAACTCTCATAAAGCCAGAAAGTACTGTAAAAGAAGAATTGTTAACAAGTCTTACTTAGCTGTGGACCTAATTTCAACACTACTGACTGGCCTGGCAAACCATGCCCACTGGCCCTATAATGCCAAGTTGCTAAGAGATAACCCACCACTTTCTGACTGGATTTGACTTCTGTTCCAGGGAGGGAATTCATATTTGATATCGGAGACTAAATCAAAAGCGCATAGCTGGGGAGGCCTTATAGGCCTTAGCAGGGAAGCTGTTACAGGCATTTTATAAATGGGCAGACACACCCATCATGTTTATGTTTAGATACAGTGCCACCATCAGCTTTGGTCAGAGAAACTTCTTTTTACAGTAACTGTAACAACTAACAATTGGGCAACTGGGTGGTTGCGGTGGTGGCAGCAGCACACAACTTTAATCCCAGCACTTGGGAGGCAGAGGCTGCCACACTACACAGAGAAAAACATAAACAAAACAAAACAAAAAAAAAAGAAAAGAAAAAGATTAACAACTGGTTAGAATGGTTAGAATAAGTGATTGTTGACTAGTCATCAATAAATGAGTTTCTATATCACCCTGTCGAAGGCTCAGGGAACATCATAGAAAAGGGGGTGGGAAGACTGTAAGCGTGTCGGTAAGACAGCTCCTGGGAAAGCACCTGCTACGCAAGCCCAGTGTCCCGAGTTCTACCCCGGTAGCCATGATGGAAGGAGGGAACTGACCTCACCTGCACCAGGACGTGCAACAACTAGGAGCTGATGTTGAAGCAAAACAAACAAACTTGTAACATAATTACACCTAGAGAGGTAAGTAAGCTTTGAAGTTCAAGGACAAACTAGGAGCCGTGAAATGAGATTCAGAAAATGAGAACTATCAGAAATTACAGAACTGAAAATTATTATAACCAACTTAAACACTCAACAGCAGATCAGACAACTGAAGAGCAGCCAACCCAGAAAGCAGGGCTGAAGGCCTGTCCAGAATGAAGCAGAGACGTGAAAGCATACACAACAGGGCAGAAGACAAGGAAGTCCCACGACAATGTTCCAAACAGATCTCACTGGAGTTAGAGGAGAAATAAGACAGAACAGACACAGTGAAGACGCATTACTTAGGTCAGGAATGGTGGCTCTGCCCATAATGGCAACACTTAGAAGATCTGAGCTCCAGAATGAAACACTGTGGGGGGGAAAAGGCAGACAGGTGAGCAGATAATGCAAGACACATCTCAGACCTGTTCCAAGAATCTAGACCATTGGGCTTTCCAGTGAAGCTCAGCTGAGTAACTTTAAATATTTTTAAAAAATGGCCACAATTCTTCCACTCCCTGTATCTACGTCACTTTGCAATCTGACTAACTCTTCTCATAAAAAGAGTTCATTTCACCACCCTGTTCTCAGCTTGTTGACCAATAGAATGTAGCAGAAATGAAATATCAGTTTTGGGCCTAGACCTTCAAGAGGCCTTGAATGTGTCATTATCTTTGGAACCCTGCTGTCACATATTAGCCACCAACTTCACAGGAGCAGCGCAGGGCACTGTAGATGCCTGTGGGAGGCCGAACGGAAGCCAGACCTTTGGGGTGGATAAGTATTGACCTCAGCCAGAGCCAAGCTGTCAACCTACAGAACTGTAAACTAAATAAATTATGTTTTAAGTTACCAAGTAACATTTTTAGTGGCTTATTTCACAATAAAAGCTAACTGCTATTTATATATGTGTATCATAGTAAAGTTGCCAAAATGAAAACAAGTGCTAATATCATTTTTAGGATAAATAATCTCTAGTAATCTCTTGATCTGTAAGCATTCTATTCCAATTTAGTGGCAATGGGAAATACTGGGGACAGATATTCTACACAATTTAGTCAAAACAAACAAACCACCACCAATAGCAACAACACAACAAACCCCAAAAGCAGTTCGCTATCTGTCAGGAAACTGAGTAAAGGGCTGCTGTGAGTTAGGGGTGACCATGAGCTATGTAACGAGTTTCAGGACGGTCTGGAGCATGAGTGAGACCCTTTCTTAAAAAATAAACCAACTCATAGCCAAGTTTGGTCAAATAATATAAGGCCAAAATGGTTGTCCCTATTTAGTTAGACGTTCGCAGATGTGGGCTGTGTCCTGGCTTGGCCTCCATGTGACCCCCAGGTTTCTGTGTGTGTGAGTACTCCTCCCCTTGCGGTGCCTCTCACTCTCCAAAGCTCTTTCTCACTTTTCCTATATAATGCTGTTTGCTTAAAAAAAAAAACAGAAAATATGTATTTTCTCCCCCCTCCACATATAAGACTAAAACCATCACCTGACTTGCTACATAGTGTTTGGCATTTACTCGGGACATGGGAATCAGTAAAACTGTCCTGGAGGATTAACAAAGCACTGAAGGTTTTGAGTCAGAAGGGCCCTTAGAGGTGGCCCAGTCTCTCTGCCACTGCAGACATCTGTGTGTACGTTCATTTTGACCCTTGTATTCCTCTACTATACAGAAAATTGTAATCCAAAGTCTACCTCATTGGAGCAGAGTACAATCTTATTCCTTTTCCTCTGAAAAGAAGTCTTCTCAGTAAGCAAAGGCAACAAAGAGATCTTCTATTACTAACAACTTCTCATAAAATGAAATGTTAGTGGGTCCTGGCAGGCACATTAGTAAACCCAGCTTGGGAGAGCCTGAGGCAGAGAAAGATTAGGAAAGAGTCCTAGGCCATCTTGGGCTACACTGTTGGAGGCTAGCCTGGGCTACGAGAAACCCTGTCTCAAAACAACAAATAAAAATAAATGTTTAAACTGAAAAGACCTCCCCGCCCCCTCTGGATCCTTTCTATGCTCTAGAACTGAGAGAAAGAAGTTTTCAAGGTTGTGTTTTCACACGATGGACTCAGCAACGAGACCTATAACTCACAGCTTGACGCCTGCCCTCAAAGAAGTAACATTTGCAAAATGGTGAATTCTGGTCAGGGAGTGAATAAATGAACAGACAAAACAATCTAATCTATGTCCAAGTAACGAGGCTACATCTGAGCACAGGGAGATCCGCCCACCAGGCCAGTGTGGGCATGGGGTGAAGGTGTGAGCATGCTTCCCCAAGGAGGAAGTCACATCTGAAGCAAATGTTGAAGAACCAAGTAGTTCAGCCAAGCGAGTCAAGACAGGCCCAGCACAATAATTGCCCTCACGTGCTCCTCTGCAGCCTCTCTTCTTCTGAAGGTCTTTTTTTTGGGGGGGGGGGAGATAGGGTCTCTTTATGTAGCCCTAACTGCCCTGGAACTCACATAGATTGGCCTGCTTCTAATTCCCAAGCGCTGGAATTGAAGGCCTTCACCACTAGAAGGCCTGGCTTCTAAAACTGTTCTTTAAAAAGAAACATTTGTTTTATGTGTTGTTTTGCCTGCATGTATGTCTGTGCACCACATGCATGTCTGGTGCCCGAGAGTCAGAAGGGGGCGCTGGATCCCATGGAAATGTGAGCTACCATGGGAATGCTGAGGACTGAACCCAGGTCCTCTGCAAGAATGTAAGTGCTATTAACAGCTAAGCTATTGCTCCAGTGTCCTCTTTTAAAGCTTTGTAAGAGGCAATATATATTTTATACGAAAGGAAAAAAAGCAGCCTATATCTGCAACAACAAAAAAAATGTTTTTATATGGCCAGATTCTTTTTTTGTTTTGTCTTGCTTTTGTTTTCAAGACAGGGTATCTCTGTGTAGCCCTGGCTGTCCTGGACTCACTTTGTAGACCAGGCTGGCCTCAAACTCACAGAGATCCGCCTACCTCTGCCTCCCGAGTGCTGGGATCAAAGGCGTGCGCCACCATGCTCAGCTATGGTCAGATTCTTATACTAACTCTGGATAACTGAAAGCACTTCTTAGTGAGCTTTTAACAAGAAAAGCAATATAGTCTAGTTGGTTACGAGTGAGCTTTTGAGACAAACCTGGGCTCAAATAGAAGTTATATCCCCTTCTGGCTGTCCTCTGGCCTAAACAACATTTCTTGAACAACACACAGCACGGAACAGAGCGGGTCAGCAGCATTAGTGCTCCATAATTCCTTAAAGTGAAAGCTTTGTTTCTCAGTTTCCACCGTAAATACCTTAAAGGAGCAAATGACTTTGACAGATGCACTTCATAAAGTATGTGGTTGGCAGAACTGTTTTGTTATGAGGATAAACATCCCAGACGCATTCTTACCTGGAGAGTACTGGGTAAATACCTAGAGGGAAGGCTAGGTATTCTCAGAGGGCTGGAGAGAAGGCTCAGAAGTTAAGAGCACTGGCTGCTCTTCCAAAGGTCCTGAGTTCCCAGCAACCATATGATGGCTCACAACCACGTACAATGAGATTTGGTGCCCTCTTCTGGCCTGCAGCTGTTACCTGCAGCTGCAAGTTTGAACACTGTGTACATAATTAATTAATTAATTAATTAATTTCTCAGAAAGCAACACTGAGGGCTGGAGATGGCTCAGTGGTTAAGAATGCTTGCTGCTCTTCCAGAGAACCTGAGTTCAATTTCCAGCACCACATCAGGTGGCTCACAATCACCTGTAACTCCAGGCCTGAGGGACCTGACTCCCTCTTTTGACATCCATGAGCACCTGCGCACAGATGGCACTCATTGTCACAAATATATAAATAAAGAAAATACGCTAAATGCTAACACAAGAAAGAAAGCAGTATTGAGGGAGGTGCCAGCTAACACAGCAGGGGTCACCATTATCAAGCAAATTACTTTATTTACTCTCAACAACAAAACTCTGAAGGGGACACAGCAATGGCTCCCAAGCTCACATTCCTTTGCAGCATGACTTTGCTACTACAGAGTTAGTGGTCCATCCATTTCCTCTCCTCCCGAGTCTGGGCTGGTCTTGCTACTCGCTTTCATCGGTATTACAGGATGGATGCAAGACTTCTCGGACTAGCTGTAAGCCTTGCAGCTTCCATTCTCACCCTGGTAGAACACTCTGATGAAGGAGGTTCCAGAAGACAGCCGACGCCAAACTATGGAATGGGAATAAAAACCCAGCCAACAGCCAGGTGTGCGCACGAGCCCAGCCCTAACTGAACTGCCAGCCAACCTAACCTGCAGCCAGACAACACACAGCACGGGAGGGGGGGGGGAGGGCGCTAAAGGAGTATACATTTACACTATTAAACTGTGTATTTATTAAGCAGTAATAGACAAAACAAACAACCCCCAGCCTATTGGAGACATGCTACTGTTTGTCTCCAATCCAGAGCTACAGAGGGAAAAGCTTAAGTCCCAGATTGCTTTCAAGTTCAAACAACTGCATCCTACCTCATAACTAACGTACGTATGTTTTCTGTAATTAAAAAAAAAAAAAGGATACATTGGGCTGGAGAGATGGCTCAGTGGGTAAGAGCACTGACTGTTCTTCCAGAGGTCCTGAGTTCAATTCCCAGCAACCACATGGTGGCTCACAACCATCTATAATGTGATATAATGTGCACTGTATACATAATAAATAAATTATTTAAAAAAGATACATTAAAAAATGGCAAAAAAAAAGATAAAAACAACCCAAATAAACAAAAGGAAATACGAGGGACTACAAAAGCTGGTTTTACTTTCATCCAAATCTAAAAAAAGTATTACTATATGTAAAAAAGACTAAACAATGAAGACTATTCCAACTCCTGCCTAACAATAGTAATTCTATGACGGTTTCTATACACCAGGGACTGTACTCAGTTATTTAAGTGTGGTAAGTACATAGACACACACTCATTTTGAAATCAGAAAAAAACTCACGATTATACTACCATCTTTTTAAGCAGAAAAATGAAGAATAAAGTAGTTAAGCCCAGGGTACACAACTCAATTTCCCACTGATAAAGTTGACTACTACAGAGAAACGCAGCACAGTGGCCACACAACACACACACCATTTCAATGTGCAGGTTTGGGCAAGAGTATATCATTTATTAGATCTACGGGCTGTCAGGATGTAAATATTAGGAGGCATACTTTCAATAGAAAGCACAGCTGTGGAATCTACAAAAAGAAAACGACTAAAACTGTTAAACAACTACCTGGGGGGGGGGCACTGACACAAATTTTGACTTAGAATGGCCCTAAGCACTCTTAAAATGCCTAAGTAACGCCTAGAAACATCACTGTTCTAAACATCCTGCGCCCCAGAGCACTCTGCCTGTGTTCTCTTCTGCAGAGTTGGTGACAGACTTAAAAGAGCATCCAGTACATAGGGACCCACACACACGCTATCAACTGAGAAGTTCTGGCCGACGTGACAGCGGCCATACCTTCCCAGGCCCTGCCAATCGTGGATCAAAATGCCTGGCTCAAAATTCAGAATACAAATTTCCCTCCGCCAAGGCGCGGGCGAGGCGGGTAGCAAACTCGGGTGCGCTGAGCTCACCCAAGAGGCACTACGGGAAGGCGAGGGGAGCAATCTTCTTTCTTACCACGCTTCCAGAAGCCAAAGGAACCGCAGAGGACGTTATCAAGGACTTCTAGAAGTTGACAGTCTCCCCGGGTCTTAGGACAGCCAGGACCCCAGCACAACGGTCCCTACGGCTTTCTGCTGCTCCCAGCAGTGACCGCCACAGCCGACTGCAGGCCCGCCCCCCTGAGTCAGGCCTACCTGGAGCTCCGCAGCCGAGAGCTCCCGTCACCTCTAGGAAGGTACATTTGTGGCTTGCTTCCCACGTCTGTACACTCCTAGGAAATACTCACTTGCCCGCCAGATCTTTGTGAGAGCCGCTCGAATTCATGAGCTGGGCCAAATCCTGTCGCACGGCGGCCGCCATCTTTCTCCGAGCTCAGCCACGGCGGAGGGACCGCTCGCAGCCAAAAAGGAAACGAGTGCAGTCCTCCAGGACGCGGCGGACGGACCGCGTGGTACCATAGAGTAGCGTCTTTGTGGGCCAGAGCGCCAAGTACGGGCGCCGGAATTAGCTCCGCCCCCCCCCCGCCCTCCCCCAGGAAACGCCACTCCTCCAGATAGAGCCCCGCCCAGGCTTCCCGGGAGAAGCCGGCTCTTACACTCCGATCTGGGATTGGCTGAAAAGCTTGAAGGCGTGTACCTTGTGCAGCTTCAGTAAAGGACCGGCTTGTTAAACTACAGCGTTTCCACTAAGTTCCGGGTCTAAGGGTTACCATTCTCACCTTGGTTCTTTAAGGCGTCTCCTAAACTACCTTTGGTAAACGGTGAGCTGTTTTTATTTTTTTAATTCAAGTTCACCATAACCCAACGCTGGGGGGGAAAAAAATCCAACACACACACACACATATCATGGCCAAAGTAGTTAAAGCAAGCAATTAATTAAAGCAAGCTTTTTTTTTTTTGTATTCGTGTACACCGGCTGCTTCCCCCTAAGGCAGAGTTCAAGAGGTTAGCCCAGGATGTGAGGGAGACAGGGCTTTTAAGAGCTCAGGGGTAGGGGGGTTCCAAATGGGGGATATGGAGGCCAAAATAGGCGGGTTTAGGGGACCCGAATGTAAGCATAACACGTTAGTCCTTCCTGAAACAAAGGCAGGGGTGCAAGGTGGTTATAACCCACGTTTTGAAACGAAGACATGGTTTCTACTCCTGGAACAAGCAGTGCAGAACCATCTGTAGTTAAGGTTGCAGATGGGGCATAGCCCACTCCTTAGAAAACAAGAGGTTTAATCATAAACAGGAAGAAACCTAGTCTATCTTTACTATAAAAAGGCTTTTAAGCCTAAGAATGGAGACAGGCTGGTTTTTTTCAGATAATTGACCTTGGGAGGGAATATACTATGATCAAGAAAATGGTCCTCAGCCGGGCACAGTGGCGCATGCCTGTAATCCCAGCACTTAGGGAGGCAGTGAGGCCAGCCTGGTCTATAAAGCTACAGCCAAGGCTATACAGATAAACCCTGTCTTGAAACTCTTCCCCAAATGCCCCATTTAAAAAGAAAATGATCCTCCCAGGATGAATCTCCACTGCTTAGGTGTGATGATGTCTGCATTTCCCAACGTGTAAGAAAGTCAACTGCATACTTTATGATGATAGTGAACTGCTTTCGACACATTCCCCTTATTTAAAAAATGAATAGTTAGTCTTGGTGGTGATCACCTGTAATCCCAGCATCCCAAAGATGGAGGCAGGAGGATCAGGAGTTCAAGGCTATGCTCACTAACTTGGCAAGTTTGAGGTCATCTTGGATTACAAGAGACCTTGTCCCACAAAAGCGTAAGATATAGTATAGATTTAATGTACACACACACACACACACACACACACACACACACACCTATGGACTATTCATGTGTATTGCCTTTCCCTGTTATACCCTGTATTCCACCACCACCTCCACCACCCCCTCCAGACAAGGTTTCTCTGTGTTAGCCTTGGCTGTCCTGGACTTGCTTTGTAGACCAGGCTGGCCTCGAACTCACAGCAATCTGCCTAATCTGCCTGCCTCTGCCTCCCGAGTGCTGGGATTAAAGACGTAATTTTTCCTTTGAATCCTTTAGACAGGTGATGTCCTGGCCACCAGAGGTCCTGCAGTGTCCAGAAGCGACAATCACACTGCCTGCAGCTGCAGCCATTCCCAAGTTCACTCCTTACGAAACCCACATGGGTCCCAGCCATCTTAGTTTTACATGTGAATACATTCAGTACTCATGTAGTCTTATAAACTTCTTTCCAAAAATGCAATCAAATAAATGTAAGATTTTCGTTTTCCTTTCACAAAAAGTAACCTGTCTTATTGTTGTTCTTTATGTTTTCACTTTTTCTGCTGATTTAGCCTTGTAAGACTGGTCCTTTTTTTTTTATCATCATTTTTCACCAGCACTGATGATACATTTAATATATAGGACATATTAAGTCCTTTTTAATAGAGCAATCAATGGTGTAGTGGATGACCTTATATGTACATGACTTAAGATACATGCAAGTGAAATACACTCCCAAAAGTGGGTCAAGGTACATACAGTTTGGGGGCAGCTTTTTTTCCAAATTGCACTTAACAGGAGGATTCTCGTGTTTTGCTCTCCAGTCAGATCTATTTGGAATTGCAATTTTTTTTACAGACTTACCTACAGCAGCAAATACTGACCTTGAAGCATTTTGCCATTTTACTATGTTATAAATGACATGTTCTCTCTGTTGCGAAGGGAACAGAACAAGGAAAATAGGGTAATGTACAGTTTCTCCATAGCAATGCACCTCACGTCCTTTTGGCAAGAACGTTTAGCGTTGGTTATGTTGGAAATTCTCTTTCCAGTCGGGCAGCCTTTGTGCCTGTAGAGGGTACTTCCGGTCTGTTGGCATGGACCTCTCCAGGCCTGTCTGGACAACTTAGTGGGACCTGTCTGAAAAGAGAAAATCAAAAGAAATCTGGGAGCACACCTTACACCTCAGTGGCAGTGTCCTTTTTACAGTGGAATAGCGCCCTTCCCTGAGGTACAAGGCATCGAGGGCACTTCATCAGTGTGGTAACTGAAACTGCTTGTTTGAAAAAGAAGTCTCTTTAATCTTGATGTCTCTAAAGTTGAAATAAATAGCTTGAGATGTATGCTACTGTGACTCATTCCACATTTCAATTATAGTCTAGTCCTTAGGGTAGGACGGGAGCTGGGTCTGAGGCAATGGGCTCTGTAATTTTATTTGACATTTTTACGTCTGCGCAAAACCCAGGATGATTTTGTTTAGGTTTGGGTTTTTTTGCTTTTTTTTTTTTTTTTTTTTTTTTGAGACAGGGTTTCTCTGTGTATCTTTTTATTTATTTATTTATTTATTTATTTATTTATTTATGTATTTATGTATTATACAGTGTTTTGCCTCATTGCCAGAAGAGGGCACCAGATCTCATTGTAGATAGTTGTGAGCCACCATGTGGTTGCCGGGATTGAACTCAGGACCTTTGGAAGAGCAGGCAGTGCTCTTAACCACTGAGCCATCTCTCCAGCCCTTCTCTGTGGATCTTGACTGTTCTGGACTTGCTTCTAGCTGCCTCTGCCTCCCAAGTGCTTTCTGGGATTACAGGCATGCGCCACTACCACCCAGCAAAACCCAGGAGGTTGAAAAACAAAACGAAACCCTCGGGCGGGACTGGAGATACGGCTCTTGAATTCCCAGCATCTATATGGTGACTCACAACTGCCTGTAACCTCAGTTCCAGAAAATTTGATATACCATTTTCTGGCCTCCTAGGGCTCCTCGACAAAAGCAGTACACAGAAACTCAGGCAAGCAAACACATATACACATGAGATAAAACTAGTAAACCTTTCAAAAACACAGGATGTGGGGTCGGGGAGATAGCTCAGTACGCAAAGAGTGTAACACACAGGGAGTTTGGATTCCCAGGACCCACACACAGAGTTAGTTTATGACAGGTAGGTCCTGAGGGCTCACAGGTCGGCCAGTCTAGCTGAATGAGCAAGCTTCCAGTTTCGTGCAAATAAGGTGGAGCTCGCTGTAGGCTCCCACCACCTCCACACATGTGTGCATGTTGCAGTGCACACTAACACACTAATACAGAAGAATAACCATAACAGCAGTGTCATTCTCACAGTTGCTAGTTTACCTGGAGCTCAGCAGTCTCCACAGGATTAACTTTTCTTCCTTATCTCGAACTCTCACTTTTCACCTAACCAAACCCTCTTTAGCATATGAGGATGGCCAGTTTCACTGCCCTTTGTGCTCTGGGACATTATTAAGTCAAGATAAGATTGCTTGAAATGCAAGGACAGCAATAGTAGATCTGCTCATCAGGACAGCTACCAGGTGACAAACAGAAGGGCAGGGTACACAGTGCAAAGGAATGATTCAGTCCCTAAACAGGACTGAAAAGAACAGCAAGAGAGAAGCCTGGCATGGTGGCGCACGCCTGTGATGCCAGCATCGGGAAGGCAGAGGCAGGCGGATCTCTGTGAGTTCGAGGCCACCCTGGTTCTACAAAGCGAGTCCCGGGATAGCCAAGGCTACACAGAGAAACCCTGTCTCAAAAACCAAAAACCAAAAGAGCAACAACAAAAGAATGGCAAGAGAGGGGTTGGGGATATAGTTCAGTGGTAGAGTGCTTGCCTAGCAAGTGCAAGGCCCTGGGTTCGGTCCTCAGCTCTGAAAAAAAAAAAAAAGACAAAAGAATGGCAAGAGAATTCAGCAAACTACTCAAAATCGTGCTCAGTAGAACCAGGAAGACGTGGTACAAACCTTGACACTGGTGTGCCTGAAATATACCACTGTGGTATCATTGGGGTCAAATGCAAATGTTCTGGTGTTCACTGAATCTCTCTCTCTCTCTCTCTCTCTCTCTCTCTCTCTCTCTCTCTGTGTGTGTGTGTGTGTGTGTGTGTGTGTGTGTGTGTGTGTGTGTTAGGCTTCATCTTCCATTGCTGTTTTGTTTTTTATATATAGGGAGCTCACCAATTAAACCCAGAGCTCACCAGGCAGAGCTGGTGTGGAGCACATGCCTTTTAATCCCAGCACTTGGGAAACAGAGACAGATCTCTGTGAATACCAGGCCAGCCTGCTCTACATAGAAAATTTCAGGCCAGCCAGGGGCTATGTAGTAAGGCACTATCTCAAAAAAAATGTTTTTTAAAGAAAAAAAGGAGAGAGAGAGAGAGAGAGAGAGAGAGAGAGAGAGAGAGAGAGAGAGAGAGACTAAGAGCACTTACCTAAACGACATGGGTTCAGTTTCTAGCACCCATAACAGGCCACTCATGTCTGCCTGTAGCACCAGCTCCAGGGAAATGGATTCCCTGTTCTGGTCTCTGTGGGCTTCTCCACTTTTTGAGAACATATCAACACACTTATACATAATTCAAAATAAATATTAAAAGTTGAGGTGCTGCGTGTCCTGGACCGTCTCAGTCGGGAGTTTTTGAAGTGTCAGTGTGCAGAAGATAAGGCGAGTGACAAACAGAAACAAACCCAGAGCTGCTGTTTGATTTTGAGTGTATTTTGGAGACAAGCAAGTCAGGTTTATATACACATTTTAAAACGGGGGTGTTTACGCACATGGTTATATTATTTTTTCATACAAATGAAAATACAGGATGTAGTGTAATTATGTTGTATCAATCTTGAACAATCATTTATAAGTCATTAGATTGGTATCAGTGTATGTGCCCTCTGTATCAAAGGTCAATGTTTTTTTTCATTATGTCAAACATCTGTGAATCAAGACAGTTTTTTTTTTTTTAAAGCTCATTCATCACTATCTGGAGTTTTACTCAAATTTTTACTTGTAAGTTATAATATGGACTATGATTATTTTTTAGCCATGTTTTTATTAACAAGTGGAACGGAACTTAGTGGTAAACTTGACTGAATGACCCTTGGCTGTAGTTTTAAGTAAAGGGTCTTCTAGCAGCACAGTTAGGTTTAGAAGTTTTTTGATAAGAAAAGTAAAACAAAGGCAGAAAAGGAAAACATTTAGAAAAACAGTCAGGATGTTTTCAAACAATGAGTGATAAGAGAAAAAAAGGAGGGGGACCACAATTAGCCACTCCTGGCAAGAACATCAGACCCATTTTGGGAAGCTCTCCCTATGAGTAGGGGCCGTCGCCTCGGTTTTGTGGTAACGTTTGTCACACAGACTCCACTGGAGGGGTTGTGACAGTTGTGAAACATCTAGAAGATTTAACCCCACTGGCATATTAATCCCACCCACTAAACTCTGCTCTAATGATGCTATTTCTCTGGCTAGGGTACCATTATGACAGCCAACTCCACAGGTGCCAGTGTCTCAGCACAGACATGCGAAGGAAGTCATCCTGGACCCGCCCTCCCCCCATTCTGGGGTACATTCTTTCGTATTTTTACCTTGTCCGACCCAAATGTACCTCGCTATGGAAAAGAGAATGTGTGATTGTGTGGTCGAACAGTGCTCTCGACATCTTCCCCACGAGCCGTACTCACTCCCTCCCGTACTGGGTGGTGCTTTGAGACCATCTGTTTTAGAATCCTCCTGCCCTTTCTAATCTAGACCTGGCACAGCCAGTTCCCAAGAAGCTGTTGTTCTTTTAGGGAGATCAATGGTCACAACAGCTGACAAGCCAAGTGCTAGGAATGTTCTTACTATTGTATTAGTAATTTTGCCCTTCACACGGGACAGAACTAGAAAATATGTATTTTAAGGGTGAAAAAAAAAAACCTCACGAGCTCATGTACCTGTTCAGTGTTGGTCTTCTAGTGTCCCTGCCCAGGATCCCCGATTCAGTACGTCCCATGATGACTTTTTCTTTTTGCCTCACGCTGTGTTTCCAACAGCCTCTGAACAACAGCACTAATGCTACTACAGAAATATGACTAGGAAAAACAGTTGAGGGGCCAATGAGATGCCTCATCTGGTGACAGAGCTAACCCCGAGTTTGATTCTGGGGACACACGTGGTGGCAACCAAGAACCGTGGCATGTGCATGTTTTCACACACACACACACACACACACACACACACACACACACACACACGTAAGGCAGTTGGGGATTGGGCTGCGTGGTTAATAGCACATGCTGCTCTTGAAGAGGATTGAGGTTTGGGTCTCAGTACCTATATGGCACCTAACAAATGTGTGTGACTCCAGTTCCAGACGAACAGACGCCCTCTTCTGGTCTCCACAGACACTGTATGCACATGGTGCACAGACATACATGCATACAACCACCCACACACATAAAATAAAAATGAATAAATCTAAAATGGAATTGCAAGTATAATTTTTTTTTGAGACAAGGTTTCTCTGTGTAGCCTTGGCTGTCTAGACTCACTTTGTAGACCAGACTGGCCTCAAACTCACAGAGATCGACCTGCCTCTGCCTCCCAGGTGCTGGGCCCTATAATTTTGTTACACTGTCATTATTCACCTATACTGCCTTGCATAGTTAAAGTAAATTACCTTCCTTGGATTCCTCTTCCCAGCATCCCTCCTATCTTGATGAGAACCATGCGTGTTTCTTTACTAGTGACAAGGGCTCATGTGCACCATGCATGCACATGGAGGGCAGAGACAGCTTTGGGGAGTCTGTTCTTAACCATCCACCTTCACAGAGGTTTCAGAGATGGAATTTTTTTTTTTTAAGATTTATTTATTATGTATACCTGGACTGTACACCTGCAGGCCAGAAGAGGGCACCAGATTTCATTGTAGATGGTTGTAAGTCACCATGTGGTTGCTGGGAATTGAACTCAGGACCTTTAGAGGTACAGGTAGTGCTCTTAACGTCTGAGCCATCTCTCCAGGCTCATCAGAGACAGAACTTAAGTGCCTTTGCTGCTTCATTCATCACCGTCCAATTCTGGTTTTATAACCTGTTTTATTGTTTTTGGGTTTTCCCCCCTAGGCAGCTTACTTATTTTAGATTTTCCTATTTCTATTTTTGTGGTTTTTTTTTTTTTTGATACAGGATGCCATGAGCCTAATGTCCTAGCAAATTTATTGGGATTACTTACAAGAGTATGTGTGTGGGATTATTCTCAGAACTGTGGATAACTGAAAGGCAGCCGCATTTTCAAAAGTTCCTAACAGCATGAGACACAACTCATGAAAGCTGTAACCACCCGTGCACAGCATGGATGCAGCTCAATTGGTTCAAGATTCTCCCTTCCCCAGCGATTGTTACTGTATACAGTCTTGGGGAGGCAGTCTTGTAAATCTTTTAAGTTCCTGGTGCTTCTGGTGAATTCTATTTATTTCCTGAGATTTTGCAAGAGTTTCTCTTTCTGAGTCATAAGAAGCCTACCTACTGGAAGTAATGTTTCAGTTTGAAGAAAGTAGTTGTAACAAACATGTGTTCTTGATATGAGGCCCAGGTAGCCTCACATAATTCTCAGGCCTCAGGCTCCAGAATTCCCTGAGTAGAGAGCATGTGTTGCTGTCCTTGTTAGGGTTCCAATTGCCGCGATGAAATGCCATGACTAACAGCAAGCCGAGGAGGAAAGGGTTTTGTGGTCCATCACTGAAGGAAGTCAGGACAGGAACTCAAACCAGACAAGAACCGGAGGCCATGGAGGTGTGGGGCTTACTGGCTTGCTTAGCCTACTTTGTTACAGAAACCCAGGACCACCAGCCCAAGGATGGTACCACCTACAGTCTGCTGGGCCCTCCCTCATCAATCACTATTTAAGAAAATGCATACAGCTTGATCTTTTTAAAAAATATATTTTATTAATTTATTCATATTACATCTCAATTGTTATCCCATCCCTTGTATCCTCCCATATACAGCTTGATCTTATGGAGGCATTTTTCTTGAGGTTCCCTCCTTTCAAATGACGCTAGAATTGGCCATGGCAGTTGTGTTCACTCTTAGTGACCCCTAAGAGGATGTCCATGAGAAGTGTGTCTGTGAAGGTGTGCAAGGCACAGGCCTCTGTCTCCTGACTGCAATGGAATCTGGGCTGTGTTGACAGCTTTTTCCTTTGTAGCTTCCGGGGTTTCATATGAGAAGTCAAAGCTATACAGTACTAATGTTGTCCTGTCTCTCATCAGTACCGCCTCCCCCCCGCCCCTAGCTTCTTAGAAGTAACTACTTTTTTTTTCTATCATTTTAAAGCTCTTCTCTTTATAAAGACTTACCTAGGACATGCTTAGGTGTGTCCTTTCTCATGAATCCTGCCTGGAACACAGACAGATGTGAGTCTATATTTTAGGGAGGGCCACGTTCTTGAAGCATTTGTTAATCACGTTTCTTTTTTTGTGTTCCTTTTCCCAGATAACCACATACTTGGCTTTTTAGATTTATCTTCTTAGTGACTTGTATTCATCAGCACAATTTTTACCTTATATATGTTTGCTTTGTGTTTTAAGATAATCTTTTTTGTTTGTTTGCTGTTTGGGGTTTTTTGGTTGTTTTGTTTTTGTTTTATGAGACAGGGTTTTTCTGTGCAGCCTTGGCTGTCCTGGACTCATTTTGTAGACCAGGCTGGCCTTGAACTCATAGAGATCAGTCTGTCTCCCAGAGTGCTGGCTCTTCAGGTGCTATTTTGTAGTAGTGTTATCAGAAGTATGCTATCCTGGTGGAAAGAACTCAGACTTTTTCTACCAGAGTGGGGTGTAGGGCTGGGGATTAGTTCCTTAAACACAGATAAATCTGGGGACTCCATAACTGTGCCCTTTTCCTTCCAGAGATGCCCCCACAGTACCACCAGTCATTTCAATAGGATTTTTGGATAGATCTGAAGGTTTCTCACACCCTAAGTTCAAGATACTGATCCTCAAGAAAACCCACGTATGGACCCACGTGTGAACTTGTAAGCTTATGCAAAGTTCACACGACTGGGCTTGCTAAAGGGTGGTTATAACTTAATAGAACTAACATTTGAGGCCAATACCTTGTATCCACTTGACACCTCTCACTTTTACTTAGCTGTCTAAATCCTGGGGAGTTATTTTTACGTTGTAAACGATGCACCTCGCGGAATACTCTCAAGGCCATTTTATTTCTTGGATTTTTATAAATATCCCAAGAAATGAAGGAAAAGATGATTGAATAAAAAAAAAATCAATACTGTATTAGTATAAGGTGCATACTGTATTGCAAAACAAATGATCAACAACTCCCTTTCAAGATAAGTTCAACTCTGCGTGCTCCTCTCTGGAGCTTTTTGGAGCCCCTTGCAGAACTAAACCCGAAGAGATTTAGCATTCGAGAAAGGATGTCGACGCCCTCCTCACCCACTCAAGGGCATCACCAAGCGGGGGCGTGCTGGAAACCGCACCTACTGTGGCACTGTCACAAAGCCAGAAGCACGAACCCAGCCGGTGCTCCCCGCCTTCCCTCTGACAGAGAGGCCCCGGGAGGAGTCACGTGGAATCCGAGAGCACTCCCCAGGCTTGCGCAAAGACGCCACTCAGGTTGCCAGGGGGCGGGGCGGGGCGCGTAAGGGGCGGGGCGGCGCAGGGGCGGGCGGGGCGGCCCGGCGTATTATGGGATGCGGCGGTGGAATGGCGCTGGGCGCGTGATTTTGAACAAACCCGGGTCTGTGTTTCGGAGGCGCCGCCGCCGCCGCGGCTGCTGGGAGCCCGGGGAGCGCGGCGCGAGAAGGAGGCGGCGGCGCCGCCGGTTCGGGTGAGTGTCAGCTCCGGAGATCCGGGCGGAGCGGCGGGGACCGGCGCCGGGCCCTCGGGGCGGCCGCGCGGGCGGAGAGCGCCGGCCGGCTCCCGGGCAGCTGGGCCGGTGGGCCGCGGCGGGCGGAGGGTCGTCGGGGCGCGGCCGCGAGCCGCTGGCGCCTGAGAGCACGGCTGTCACTCGGCGAGGCCGGCGCCGCCCGCCCCGCGCTCGGGAGGAAGGGCCCGGCGGCTGTTGACAGGCTCTCGGCGGGGCCCGGGAAGCAGCCGCCGGCCCCGGGCTTCTGGGAACCGGTTTTGCTGCTGTGTCATTTCGTACCAGCGCCTCCTTTCGCTGCTGCCCGCCGCCGCGTTCTTCCTACGCCCCTTTGTATGGACTCCTCTGGGTGTGTGTCCGTTTCCCTCGTGAAGCCCACCAGCCAAATGTCATAATGTCCCCGCGGTGCACGGGGGAAGGGAGCGGGGCTGGGACTCAGCCTGGCCAAGCAACGGTAAACAACCATCCGAGTGCCGGTGGACCCGGCTGTTGGAGGGGGAATAAAGTTGAAAGATGAAGAAACTGGGAACCCCTTACACGCCCAGCCTCTAGCGGGCTGTAGATAAAAAACGCTCTGGGAGCGGGTGGGAGACAGCACTTGATTAAGCCCGAGCCTGCAGACTTTTATATGGAGTTGTCATTCAAGCGAGGTAGGGAAATGAAATGGCTTCTGCTTCTTCCTTATTCTTAGGTAAACTTAAGACAGTAGAATAGCCTTTTCCACAACACTGAGATTCAGTTTGCTCATTGCAGATTAGCCCTTGAGGGCTTATACTGTAACTGAATGATAAAGAATAAAGCTTTTGAGCTGGTAATTATTAAGGCTTTCTGAAGTCAAACAGCTAAATTTGGGGGAATACTGGTCCCATTCAGAAGCCTTGCAGCTTATATGTTCTTATTCCTTAGATGATTAAATATTACTTATATCCTCTTTTGGCTACTTATTAAACTAAAGAGGAACTGGGAGGGGTGGGTAGGTAATTCCGGAAGCTTGTTCTAAAGCAAGCTGCTTATTTTTCACTGCATTGGACAAGTGTATCACCAGCAGATGGTTTTTAATTTGGAAACTTAGATTTTAAAACCATTTGGCAAGGGATTCTAGCGAAGAGCTGTGTTTCCTATATGTTAGAAGTTGATCGTTCACGAATGTTTTTCCACTGTTGAATCAATACACTTTAAATTTAGTAGCACTTGTATATCTCAAACCAACGACGAATTGACGCAGTGGTGTTTGTTCATGGCAGAAATGGTCAAAGTTAAGTGAAGAGGAAAACGGTTCAGAACTTTATTCTTAAAAAAAATAAGCGGGGTGGGGTGTGAGGAGGAAGACCCCGGTTCAGCGCCTGTAATTTAAGGGGTGTCTGAGAAGTCAGGTATGCATATGGAAATAGCCTTACTGTCAAAGTAGTTCAGTGGGTGGAGTAGAATGCCAGAGTTGGTGAGTGACGTTAAAGGTCTCCAGTGACTCTGAAATGTACATGACACATGTACATTTCAAGTGTTCTGGAAATGAAAGAGTTTGGGGTGTTTACGGTTCTTGTGTCAGATTCCGCATGGCTTGACCTCTTAACCAATATCCCTAACTTGGAATCCCGCAGGTATCACGACTTCCCGTCCCTTCCCCCCCCTCGTCCCCCCTCCCACGGGAGTTGTGGGGCTGGTCCTGGGATGATAGGTCTGGCCCAGCCCGCCGGTAAGGGCTAGAACCTCCGGTGTGCGTTTGAAGGTTGGCGGGGCGGGCGGGAGGTTTCCCCGGATATGTGGGTGTGCGCTGCTGGGGAGGGCGGGCCCGGGCGGGAGCAGGAGGAAGGGGGAGGTGACTGGCGGCCGCGGCGGCGGCGGCCGGGGCTCGGCTGTCGGGGGAAGCTGCTGAGCTGTGATGGTGATGACGAGGTGAAAATGGCGGATCTTTCGAAATACAATCCCGGCCCCTGACATACCAGAGGCGGCGGCAGAGGCGACATCGCCACGCCGGTTCCCTTCTGGGTCCCCAGGTACCCTGTAGCACTCCATTTCGGGCAAACTGGGAAAGGAAGCAGCTGGACAGAGCTATCGTGCACAGCCAAAACAAGCACTTCCCCGGGCTGGAAATTGCCCCGGACCTTCTGGAGCCCGCTCCTCGCAGCCGGAGGGTGGAGGAAGCGGCAGCCTCTGGAGGTAGCGGAGAATGGGGGTACCGGGGGCTCTCTGTCTGCAGAGCTCTTTATTTGGGAACTGGGGGAGGAAATGCGTTGCAGATCAAGAATGACTTGCCCGGAGTGCAAAGAATCGGTAGCCTCGAAATGACATCAACATTATTTTTTTGAGTATCAAGAGGACTGAGTTTGCTTAGACCTAAGGCTGCTGCTGAGGCCTAGAGGACCCGCTAGTACTTGCAGTCCTTGACAGAATACTCCAAACACCCACTCAGTGGGGGTTGCCTGGTGGTGTCCAGCAGCGGTCAGGGAGTTGTGTTTCTTTACGGAGGCACAGCATTGGCATTTTCTTCCACATTTAATGTTGGTGACAGGACATAGTCTTTAACTTGTTGGGGTGTGGGTCCTGCAAATTTTTGAACATATGGACCAGTTTTGTAGCAATCGAAAAAAAATCTTATATGGCTTTGTCATCTTTGGGGTGGCACCTTTGACCCTGCCACTTGGCAAATACAGTTGATACTGTAAATCATATTTTCTGCTCGTTTTAAAGTGGAATTTCTTCTCTGCCCCATCTAATTAAATGAATTCAGAGAATGAGGTTATGGAAGATTTTATAATAGGCTGTATACTACAAGTGAAATTCCATTTGGGAGTGTTGTTCTGCTCATAAATTTGCCTTCACTGTCAGAGATGTGATGTTTTGATGCAAGCTTTGAGTACATTAAACTGATAAAGATAATTGGAGCCTGTTATATTACAAATGTTGTTTCTTTGTTCAGGAAACTAGAGCACTGTTACCTTGATTATGAGCCTTGATTGACCTGATGATGGGCCTAGCTTACTCTTGTCATCTGATGGTTCGTACTGTTTTAGATTGTGCTGCAGGTTCCTAGGTAGTGTCCTTGCATACAACAGCAATGATACTGAAAGTCTTATATGTTACATAAAATCTTATACACTGGTTTGGGGCTTTCCTTTTTTCTTCAACTTAAATGGTAGAAAGAAGGTTGGGTCACTGACTTTGAATTATAAGAGTAAACAGATTAATATTTAAGAAATGAAAAAAAAAAGGAAAAGCAATGCCTACTAGTAATATTATGAGCAGTAATAAGTTTTCTTACCCAGGTTGTCCACAAAGTGGTATGATAGTACATATATTACCGTATGGTGTGTTGTGATATACAGGACAAATATTTTGAGTGTGTTTGAACCTTGTCTTTCACTCACTACAAGAATGAGAAGCCAAAGAATGTTTTACAGTAAATGCCTGAGAGGTTCTTAGAAGATTTAATTATTGTTGCTCATCAAAAATATAATTTGAGGGGTCAGCCGAATGGTCCAGCAGGTAAAGGCTCTGGCCATGCCACCAGTCTGGAACTTCATTCCCCTGGGATGCACATGGTGACAGGAAAATGCCACCCCCCACAAGGTGCTCTCTAACTTCCTCATGGCAGGTGTGCTCCCAGTAAGTAAACAGATGTAAAAAAAAATACCAAATTTGTGTCTAAAGAGACAGTTCATCCATTAAGAGTATCTCATGCCTCTCGAGAGTTTCCAGCATCCGTGACAGAAGGCCTCACAACCGCTTGAACCCCAGCTCCAGGCAATTTCATGCCCTCTTCTGGCTTCTTTGAAAACCTGCACATTTGTGGCCTATATGCACAAACACACATTAAAAATGACTTCTTTTTTTTTTTTTAAAGAAGAATGCATTAAGATTATATATTTATATAATTTGATCTTGCATTACTCAGTAGAATTTGTTTGCTTTTTAATTAAATTATGGTACAGTTTTTTGATCCACAACAACTAGCTTACTTGGTAGTAAGAATAATAATTTTTAAAACGTAAAATGCATTGTCAATTGTCATTGTTTTCTGTTTGTTTTGTGATGAGGTCTTGCTTTATTGGCCAGGCTAGCTTTTTGTGTGTGACCATTTAGCCTGCATGCACTTCTGTGCACCACATGCATGAGAACTCAGGAACTGGGGATGAAGAGATTGTGAGTCACTACCACGTGGGTGTTGCTCTTTGGAAGAGCCAACTTCTGCCTTCAACTGCTGAGCCCATGATCAGGTTAATTTTAATCACCTGGTGCTTTTTTGGTAGCTTCTTGGTGATTATCCCTCCCTCCCTTTTTAAGATAGTCTTTTTCTGTAGCCTAGGCTGGCCTGAAGCTCATAGTGGCACAGACTCTGACTCACAGTGGTCCTTATACCTCCCAAGTACTGGGATTACAAGCATGTGCCACCGTGCTTGGTTTGTGATTACCTTCTTCTTTTTTATTTCTAATATATATATATATATATATATATATATATATTTTTTTTTTTTTTTTTTTTTTTTTTTGAGACAGGGTTTTTCTGTGTAGCCTTAGCTGTCCTGGACTTGCTTTGTAGAACAGGCTGGCCTTGAACTCACAGAGATCCACCTGCCTCTGCCTTTCCAAGTGTTGAAATTACAGGCTTGTGTCACCATGCCCAGCTTTGTGATTACCTTTAAGCCCCCTTCCTCCCCTTTTTTGAGACAGGATTTCTGTGGCCCTGGCTGTCCTAGCTGTCATTATGTAGATAGACCAGGCTGTCCTTGAACTCACAGAGATCCACCTGCTTCTGAGCGTTGGGATTAAAGGCATATATCACTACACCCAGTTGTGATTACCTTTAGAAAATTATTTCTTTAAAAAAAATATAATTGTATCATTTCCCCCTTCTCTTTTCTTCCTCCAAAGCCTTCTATATACTCCTTATCCTTTTTCAACTTCATGACCTTTTTCTTTTTTAAAAAAAGATTATTTATTTACTATGTATACATGCTTATTTGCACAACAGAAGGGGGCATCAGATAACACTATAGGTGGTTGTGAGTCACCATGTGGTTGCTGGGAATTCAACTCAGGACCGCTGGAAGAACAGACAGTGCTCTTAACCTCTGAGCCATCTCTCCAGCCCCCATGACCTCCTTTTTCATTAATTGTTTTTATATAGGGAAGTGCATGCACACACATGTGTATTCCTAAACACATAAGTATAACGTGTCAGTCTCTGTAGTTATAGTTATTTGTATGTATGTGTTTTTAGGGCTGACCATTTGTTATTGACTAACTAATTGGTGTGTTCTTTCCTGGGAAACTCTTTCTCCCAATCTCCACATGCTTTAGGGTAATTACTTTTATTATTATTATTATTATTATTATTATTATTATTATTATTATTATTTTATTTCTCTGTGTAGCTTTAGCTATTCTGTCTTGGACGCACTTTGTAGACCAGGCTGGCCTCCTGCCTCTGCCTCCCTAAGAGCTGAGATTATGGTGTGCACCACTGCACCTGGTGTAATTTACCTTTTAAAGCTCAGTTTTTAGATCATCTTAGTAAGGACAGTTACCTATTAATAATTTAAATGTATTAGAATGACTGAAGGAAGATTTTGCCTCTGTAGAGAATCAGGTATCTGTTTTGTTTGGAGAGAAACAATATGGATAGTTTTGCTTATTTTGGTTGGTTGCTTTTCTTTCTTTCTTTCTTTCTTTCTTTCTTTCTTTCTTTCTTTCTCCTTTGAGACAGAGTTTCAGTGTGTGTAATTGGAGATTCTTCTTGCCTCAGTCTCCCTAGTGCTAGGGTTACAGATGTCTGGTATTACACCCACTTTAAAGGTGAGCCATTATTACCTAATCTGACCCAAAGTGATGATTCAAAAACGTTTAGCTTTTAGAGCATTTTGGATTTTGGTGTAGGATATAGTTAGAAGAAAAGGCTATACATAAATTCCCCAATGTGAAACTTGAGAATCTGAAACACTTCTGGTTCCTGGCACTTTGGATGAGGAATAGTCAGCCTATTTTGGGAGTTGTCTGTGAGCCCTATACTATGCACGGGAACAGTAAGCATCATTGCCCCAGAGGGTTTTCAGTTTGAGTGTCACTGCAGGTGAATTGAAATCATAGGCTAAAAGGGGCCTTACAGTACCAGGCTTTGAGTTGAGTCTCCTTCCACTATGTGGACCCACAAATCAAACTCAGGTCACCAGGCTCGGCACGGCACCTTACCAGCTGAGGCATCTCTCCAGCCCCAGATTAAAAGGCCTTCACTTGTGGGCCATGCCACGTGAGCTCACACCCAAAACAGTACGTTAATCTTTGATATATCTCCATGGAAAAAGATAATAAGTTCTAGGCCAGCCGTGGGCTACATAATGAGACCTTGTCTAAAATAATAATGGTAATAATAGTGACATTTGAAGAAAAATTATCTGATGAATATTGACCAGTGTTATTTTCCTGTTTATTTAGGACATACAATGATGCCCTTACTGCATATCAGTACGGATATCATATGGGAATATTCGCAAGAGGCTTGGGTTAGCCTCTGTCCACGTTTTGTTACTTGTTGCTGTGATATGACACCTGAACTGAAGAAGCCATTCATTCTGGCTCACAACTCCAAGTTACAGTCCATTATTTGAGGGAAGTCAAGGTGGGGGGAACCCAAAGCATCTTGTCATTGCGTCCAGTATTTGGGGGATCACTTCTCAAGTTGCTTACATTAAGAATCCTTGTTTCACGCTGTCTTCTGGGTGAGCATTGTACTCAGGACTCAGAGCAGCTGTGGTTACAAGACTGTTCCAGGCCAGGTCCAGTCCATCACGGTGGGGAAGCAGGGCGAGGCTGGCTGCCACAGGAAGCAGCAGGCTGGAAGCAGAGGCAGGCTTTGATGGAATAGTAAAGGCATGAAAACAGCTTGAAGGGAGAAGTAGTTTAGAGAATGTGGAGGTACAGGGCACCCACGTCTTCATAGTGGCTTCTAAGCGGGCCTGAGATTGATTATAGGATAAGCAGCAGGCAGAGCCAAGATTGGAAAGCGGGTCTGCTACTGTGTGGAATACTAAGAGTTTGTTGTTTGAGAGACATCTTCTACATAATCTGTGCTAGTGTTGAGCTCAGGATACTCCTGCCTCAGTTTTCTGGGTGTGTTTCTTCTGAGGTAACACTCTGTAATAAATTCTTTAAAATGCAAAAACGTAGCCCTTTATTTCCATCTATATTATTTTAAAATTTTAGATACAATTTACTTTTTTTTTTTTTTTGTCCCTGTGCTAAATCAAATCTGTTTATCTCTGCTGTGGACTTCTTTACTGTAACAGCCCAACACCCCACACACCCCACACCTCAAGCTGGGTTTTCTCCCCAAGGTAGACCTGGTTATCCTAGAACACTCATATTCTCTCCCTCCCTCCGTCCCTCCCTCCCTCCCTCCCTCCCTCCCTCCCTCCCCCCCCTCTCTCCCCCAGGCTGGCCTCGAACTCACATAGATCCACCTGCCTCTGCCTCACCCTTCCCCCACTTGTAACAGCCCTTTCTGTCCAGCATACAGTGAGCCAATGTTACCTCTTGTTGATTCTTCTTCTTGTTGTTTTTTAAAGCTCTCAGACCATAATTTCTCAAATGTTCTCAAAGTCAGAAAGCAATAAGTACCTCTTAGTTAAACTGCTTATAGAACTGTAAGCTAGTTAAAAGTTCAGGCCTTGTGGATTTTTTGATAGTACTTTCAGAGGTTATTGTTGAAAAGCTTTCTTGAAGATAGTTTCTTAACTTGCTAGCATGTCTATGATGGTATGGATTTCGTGTTGAAAACACTGTAAAGTCCCAGAGCACCTTACAAAGATAGTTCTTTTTTTTTTTTTCCCCTGAGACAGGGTCTCTCTGTGTTGCCTTGGCTGTCCTAGACTCATTTTGTAGGCCGGCTGGCCTCGAACTCACATCGATCCATCAGCCTCTGCCTCCCAAGTGCTGGGATTAAAGGCGAACGCCACCACGCCCGGCCTAGATAGTTATTTTTAAAGCCTGGCAGAAATAATGGTAGGGTTTTTTTTGGTTTTTTGTTTTTGTTTGTTTTCTGAGACAGGTTCTCTCTGTGTAGCCTTGGCTGTCCTGGACTGGCTTTGTAGACCAGGCTGGCTTCAAACTCACAGTGATCTGCCTGCCTCTGCCTCCCGAGTGCTGGGATTAAAGGCGCGCACCACCACGCCCGGCTACTGGTAGAGGTTTTTAATGGCATTCCTTCCTTATGGCTAATTTATTCACTTTCCAAATTTCTATGGAGAGGCTATTGTTTGCCAGCTCTATTGTAGG
Source organism: Acomys minous (assembly GCF_964271855.1). NCBI lineage: Eukaryota > Metazoa > Chordata > Mammalia > Rodentia > Muridae > Acomys > Acomys minous. The sequence continues at coordinate 79,531,603 of NC_140497.1, read as the reverse complement.
CCCTAGGGTGAGAGGGTGTGATGGTGAGGAAGGTGAGCAAGTCTTCCTCCTGCTGCTCACGCTCTGAAGAAGTGGGTGGGGTGTAATCAAGTACCAACAAATAGACAAGGACTCTCTAATAACAGTAGATGCTGTTCAAGAATGCGGTAGGATGTAGTGGCCATGAGGGCTGTGTTGGACAGAGGGCTTTTAGTGTCATTGAGACAGAGTTAGAAATCATTAGACTTTCTGAATTGAGTGACTCTGATTGGGCCTAAAGCGTTCAACCATTTTCAAGTGGGAGGAAGTGAAAACCTGATTGACTTCCAGGCACTCCTGCCAGTAGATGCTTAGAACTTCCATGCTACAAGCTGTAGCTACTGAAGCCATGGGAGGTTCTATTTCTGTTCTGGGCTCTTCTCCTCCGTCACTGACTGGTGGTAACTCCTGTGCAGGAGAAGCAAACTGGCCTTAGCTTTCTTGGCCTGTGAAGATCCTCTTTCCTTAGAATAGACTTCAACATTGATGAAGACACATATGCTAGCACATAGCTTCCATTCCAAAGGGATAAAATTAGGGTGATGAATCATGTAACTAAAGGGCCAAACCCTTTTCTTGCCATGCTCACAAGCTTGTTTGGAGAATTTATTTTAGCCATGGTTAGCATGCCCTGTGCGTGACCCTAATGGAAATATATAAGGATATTAGGTGCTTTGTAGACTGCTGAATGGCTTCTGAGGTGCTCTGTTTCTGGAACTTTGCGCTGTCCCATATTATTACAGACCGGATAGACCAAATTAAACCGTTTCTCACTACAAGTGTAAAAAGACACGCGCGTGCTTCCACTCCTGCAACTTAGTGTTGCTTGTGGGTGTTCTCTTTCTCTGCTCCCTTCCACCCTCCCTTCTTCTTTTCTTCCTTCTTTTCCTTCTTCCCACTTTGCTTATCCAACTGTCAAGCAGTCTTACCTTGTGACTCAGGCTGGCTTTGGAATTGCCTCAAAATAAAAATCCTCCTGCCTCCCAAGTATTGGGATTTCTAGCATGCACCACCATGCTGTGCTACTCCAGGTCTCCCCCGCTTCTCTCTTTTTAAGATTTATTTTATGTATATGAGTGCTCTGTCTTCATGCAAACCAGAAGAGGCATTCAGATTACATTACAGATGATTATGAGCCACCATACAGGTGCTGGGAATTGAACTCAGGACCTCTGGAAGAGCAGCCAGTGCTCTTAACTGCTGAGCCATCACTCCAGCCTCTATTCCAGGTCTCTTAACAGGATGAATGTAGACTTAAGTTTTCTAACAGCAGAGCATTCTTTTTTTATTTTTATTTTTATGTTCAATGGTTTGTTTGTTTGTTTTTACAATGGACTATGTTCAATGGTATTTTGCCTACATGTATGTCTGTGTGAGGGTGTCAGATCTTGCTCACAGGCAGTTGTGAGCTGCCATGTGGGTGCTAGGAATTGAACCCTGGGTCTTTGGAAGAGTAGTCAGTGGTCTTAACGACTGAGCCATCTCTGCATGCCCCCAGCAGAGCGTTCTTTAAAGGATCAGAAGCACAATACACAGAAGAGACACAGCAGTCAAAGCCACTATCACATTTAGGAGCTTTAATACCCTGTCAGTGGTTATTTAGTGCAATTCTTTTGGTTTATCAAGACAGGGTTTCTCTGTATAACAGCCTGGCTGTCCTGGACTTGCTTTGTAGACCAGGCTGGCCTTGAACTCAGAGAGATCCACCTGCCTCTGCCTCTGCCTCCCTGGGATTACAGGGATGCACCACCACTCCCGGCTTTAGTGGTTATTAAAACAATAGAGTAGTTGGCTTTTTGTTTTTCTTATTCATTAAGTTGCTTTGCTTTTTTCCTTGCTGTACAGCCCAGGCTCTCCTGACACTCAGTAGTGTCTTGAGTTTTGGGGTTATAGGAATAACTGTACCACACACCTGAATAAACATGAGTAGGAATATGGGCCGTACAAATAGTACTCAAAACCAACTTGACATAACACTTGTAGACAACTATCTTCTGTAACTACAGAACATGTGTTCAAATGCACAGAGTGAAACATTCATGAGGATGGATCAGAACTGACTGACAAATCTCTTATTTTAAATTAGGGAAATGTGAGAGTTTGTTTTGACGATAAAAGAGTTAAACTAGAAATTGATATAAAAATCTCCAAATGTTGAGGTATTAAATACTATTGTCAAAGATGGACTCACAAGGACTATTAGAAAAAAACCAAACATTTTTTTCCGAGACAGGGTTTCTCTGTGTAGCCTTGGCTGTCCTGTACTCCCTTTGTAGACCAGGCTGACCTTGAACTCACAACGATCCTCCTGCCTCTGCCTCCCAAGTGCTGGGATTAAAGGCATGTGCCACTACTGCCTGGCTAGGAAATGTTTTGAAGTGAATAAATAGTAGTAAAAGTTGACCTTAATGGGATGTATTTAAAGTAGCATCTGTATTCTTTTTGTCGTTGGTTTACTTTTTAGGTTTCAGTGGTGTGCTGTAGGTATAGAAGGCTTGAAAGTCACTCGTCATGCCCTCCAGAGTGGCAGCTCTGGGAGCCAGTGTGATCTTCAGCATGTCTGACTGCACCATTCCTTCGCTTTTGAGTGTTTTCTTGCTACTTTGGGGAAAAAAACAAGGCTGTAGCAGTGATCTGAGCCACAGCTTGAAAAATTATGTTTTTCTGGGGACAGATAGCAAACATAAGTTTTGCAGGCATAAAATTGCTTATATATGTTCTTCCCCAACCATGTAGAAATGTAATTAAACAATAGCAAAATACCCTTAGAGTGAGAGTGATATGGAATAGCATTCTGGGCCTCTAGGCTGGATTTACTGAACCCTCATCCTTGTTACCATTTTAAGATTCTGGAAAATGAAGGCCAGATTACACCTAAAGAACTGAGAAGGAAAAAGCCAGGCGTGGTGGCGCACGCCTTTAATCCCAGCACTCGGGAGGCAGAGGCAGGCGGATTGCTGTGAGTTCGAGGCCACCCTGGTCTACAAAGTGAGTCCAGGACAGCCAAGACTACCCAGAGAAACCCTGTCTTGAAAAAACAAAAGCAAAACAAAACAAGCAAACAAAAAACCCCAAACCCCCAAAAAACAAAAAACTAAACCAGACTAGAGTTCAGCAGTTAACACAAGTGTGATACATGATGGAGTGGTCTTTGAGATTGGTAATAAAAATCAGTTTAACTTGCAGGCTAAAGTAGAAAACCATCTGATTTTCTTGGTAGAAAAAGCATATGTCCCTTCCCCTCCCCCCATGCGTGCGTGCGTGTGTGTTTTGCTGGAAATGAAACATTAGGCTTCGTACATATGAAGTCAGTGTTCTACCATTAGGTTATATTTCCACCCTCACTCCTTTTGAGATGCGTCTTGATATGTACATAGGTGTATTAGTTACTTCTCTGTTGCTGTGATAAAATACCATGACCATAAAATAACTTGAGGAGAATGTTTATTTTGGTTTATGGTTCCAGAGCAAGAGTCCATCGTGGCAGGGAAGACATGGCATAGGAACAGGAAGCTGGTTGGACACACTTCCTTCCATATCCAGGAAGTGCAGAGAGCAAGCAGGAAGATGGGGCTCTTAACCCTCAGCGTCCTCTCCCAGTGATGTGCTTCCTCACTGGCCATCCTTGAGCATTGGGACTGTTACCCATTCAAACCACCACCCAGGCCAGCCGAACTCACAGTCCTTCTGCCTCCACCTCCTAAATCCTTGCATTACACACAAACCACCGTTCTTGGCTTCATTGAGTTTTTACAGATGTAGTCATTTTTACTTTGTATGTATGGCTATCTTACCTGTGTGTCTATGTACCACATATGTACAGTACCCTCGGAGTCCAGAAGAGGCTATCAGAGTTACAGGTGGTTGTGGGTACTGGGAATGCAGCTCCATCCTCTGCAAAAGCAGCCAGTGCTTTTAGTGCTTAGTTGCTTAACTATTTCTCTAGGCCAAGTTTTTTTGTTTTTTGTTTTGTTTTCTTAAAGGCTAAGCAAGATGGCTTAGCAGATAATGGTGCTTTTAGCCAAGCCTGATGACCTACATTCAATCCTAGTGACTCACATGGTGGAAGGAGAGAACCAGCTTTGTCCTCTGACCTCCACACTTGCATCATGAAACTTATGTACCCCACCCCCTACAAGTATATACTTAAAAAAAAAAAAGATCATTTGAAAAAATAAGAAAACATAGTGGAGCCGGGTGTGGTGGTAAACATTTGTAATCTCGGCACTCGGGGAGGCAGAGCGAGTCTAGGACAGCCAAGGCTACACAGAGAAGCCCTGTCTGGAAAAACAAACAAACAAACAAATAAAAAACAACAACCCAGAATGGAAGCCAATCCTTTTCAACTTGATAAAAGAAAGATGAGAAACCTACAGATAAATAAATGGCATTGATTAGCAGGCAGGGACATCTGTTTTCACTCCCTTAAATCATCAGTTTGTGTGATGTCACAGCAAATATAGTAAGGCAAAGGAAATAAAAGGTGTGCAGATTAGAAGGAAGAATTACACCTGTTATTTGCAGACGAGTATTGAACATTTTAAGTAATCTACATAGAAAAGCTACTTAAGCGTTAAGTAGGCTTTGGATATGGGACAGATACAGTATACAGAATCATGTCTCTACTAATGACAAACATTTGGAAAGTGGGAAAACCATTTATAATAGCATAAAGACAGAGTGCTCAGGGGTGGGCTGAACAGCATGCATCAGGTGTGTACACTTGGAGTATAAAGATATGCAGTTGGCAGTTGACTTATGTGTCTTTGTATTTCTGTATAAACTGCAAGGAAGACAGTAACAGCTCTTGTTTCTTGTTTTGTTTATGAGACAAGGTTTCTCTGTATAGCCCTGGCTGTCCTGGTATTCACTCTGTAGACCAAGCTGGCCTCAAGTTCAGAGATCTGCTTGCCTCTGCCTCCTGAGACTAAAGGTGTGCACCACCACTGCCTGGCAGCAGCTCTTGTTTAAAAATTTTTTTTATGATGATGTGTGCCTGTAATCTTAGCTATTGGATCGCTGAGGCAGAAGGGTCCAGCTTTCAGGTTAACCTGAAGGACTTAGCCAAACCCTGTCTAAAATAAAGTAGAGCTAGGACTGTAGCTCAGAGGCAGAGCATTTGCCTGTCATGCACATGACTCTGGACTGTTCACCCAAACTAAAAGGGTTATAAAAAGCAAATGTTCTTGAATGCTACAGTATCTTCCTCCTCCTCCTCCTCTTCCTCCTCCTCCTCCTCTTCCTCTTCTTCCTTCTCCTCCTCCCCCCCCTCCTCCTCCTCCTCCTCCAATGTGCAAAATGGAGCAAGGTGGTGGTTGTGCAACCTGGTCTACAAAGCCAGTCCAGGACAGCCAGGGCTACACAGAGAAACCGTGTCTCAACAAACAAACAAACAAACAAAACACAGTCAGAACCTTCTGGCTATTTTCCTGTGGCATACAAGAATTGTATATATAGTGCGCCCTTCCATGCAGCATGCGTTTTGAGTGGATCTTTAGCGTTGCTCTCATCTCTAGTTCCCTTCCTTTTGACTGTTACATAATATTCTCCTGTACAGATCCCCTGCACTTTGTTTATCCACCCACTTAATAATGAGCATTTGAACTCTCTCAGTTTGAAACTTAGTTATAAACATTAAGTTCAAGTATTATGGCTACGTCTTTCCATTTCTTTTAAATAATATTAATACATACCTAGATATGGACTTGCAAGGTGTTTTAAAACATCTTTATTTTTATGTGTATGAGTGTTTTGCCTACATGTATGTGATTGCGCCGAGTGCATGCAGTGCCTATGGAAAGAAAAAGACAACGTTGGATCCCCTGGAACTGGAGTTGGGATGGTTGTGAGCAGTATATGGGTGCTGGGAACTGAACACACACCCTGTGAAGGAGCAGCAGCGGCTCTTAGTCTCTGCAGCCTCACTGAGGTTTCGGGGAGGCTTGTTTTCTGAGATGTGAGACTGCAATTCAGGTTCGTTCTGGTATGAAGGCAAGGATGACCTTGAACTTCTAAGCCCTCTCTCTGCCTGCCTTCGTCTCCTGAGTGTTAGGGTTAAGGCGTGTGTCACCATGCTGGCTTGTGTGGTGCTAGGCACGAATATCAGGGCTTCATGAATGCTAGGAAGCATGTTAATTATTAATATAGTTATATTTACATTATAAATATACATATATATGTTTAAGTGTATATATATAAACGTTGAGGGTTTTTTTGTTTTGTTTTGTTTTGTTTTTGAGAAAGACTGGCCTTGATTTCTAACCTTCTTGCCTCTACCTCCCCGTGTACTGGGATCACAAGCATGTGCTCCGTGCGTGGATGTCTGTTGTTCTAGGGACTGAATCCAGGGCTTCGCGTGCATGAAGCAAGTACTCTACTGTCTGGCAGCTATGACTCATTACTCATGAACTTGGCCGTGTGATTTTCTTCCTCCACTTGCCTTCCACATACTGGGATTCAGGTGTGAGCTACCACATCAGGCCAACCTCCATATTTAAACAACCTACTGAGTCTGCTCTAGCCTCTTTTAAAAACCTTACTACCAGGAATTGGACATAGCAGCTTGCACACTACACAAGAGCTATTTTTACCCACTTACATCTCCTGTCCCTTCTAATGTTTTTATAGCATGGTGTTTCCTGTTTCAAAAGGTGAGAATTCAGTAATTGAAGATTATCATGTTAAGTGAAGTAAGTCAATCAGAAAAACAAAGACATTTCTTAGAAATGAGGAATCTAGTTTTTTCCTCTGTGCTTGCCTAACATACACTCTACCACTGACAGCTATAATAATAATTCTGTCTGTCTTTTCATGTGCAAATTGTGTGTGTGTGTGTGCGCGCACGCGCCCCTATTAATAGCTGAGACAGGTGGCACATGGCTGTAATCTCACTATTTGGGAGGTAAAGACAAAGGGTCGAGAACTCAAGGCCAGCCTTAAGTTTTTTTGTTTTTGTTTTTTTGCCAGACATGGTAGCACACACCTTTAATCCCAGCACTCAGGAGGCAGAAGCTGGCGGATCACTGTGAGTTTGAGGCCAGCCTGATCTACAAAGCGAGTCTAGGACAACCAAGGCTACACAGAGAAACCTAGTCTCATAAAAAAAACAAAAACAAAAACAAGAAGATTTTTAAAAATGTTAGCTTTTAAAATTCTTATTGTGCTGAATGAGTCCTTTACATATGCAGGAAAATCATCAGTCACAATAATTTGTAGCTGAAAGTAATTAGTAGGTTTGCAGACTTTGGGGAAACTGGAAAAGTGGGTGTGGCACACAAACTGGGTACTGAGCAGAGCCAGAGCCATAAACACTCCTAAATATTGAACACAGCTCATGGACACTGACAGTTTTACAGGCATTCACAGTACAGGCTCACAGGGCCCCACCTACAGCCACACAGTCTCTACCACACACAAGGGCCCCACCTACAGCCACACTGTCTCTACCACACACAAGGGCCCCACCTACAGCCACACTGTCTCTACCACACACAAGGGCCCCACCTACAGCCACACTGTCTCTACCACACACAAGGGCCCCACCTACAGCCACACTGTCTCTACCACACACAAGGGCCCCACCTACAGCCACACTGTCTCTACCACACACAAGGGCCCCACCTACAGCCACACTGTCTCTACCACACACAAGGGCCCCACCTACAGCCACACTGTCTCTACCACACACAAGGGCCCCATCTACAGCCACACAGTCTCTACCACACACAAGGGCCCCATCTACAGCCACACTGTCTCTACCACACACAAGGGCCCCACCTACAGCCACACAGTCTCTACCACACACAAGGGCCCCACCTACAGCCACACAGTCTCTACCACACACAAGGGCCCCACCTACAGCCACACAGTCTCTACCACACACAAGGGCCCCACCTACAGCCACACAGTCTCTACCACACACAAGGGCCCCACCTACAGCCACACAGTCTCTACCACACACAAGGGCCCCACCTACAGCCACACTGTCTCTACCACACACAAGGGCCCCACCTACAGCCACACAGTCTCTACCACACACAAGGGCCCCACCTACAGCCACACTGTCTCTACCACACACAAGGGCCCCACCTACAGCCACACTGTCTCTACCACACACAAGGGCCCCATCTACAGCCACACTGTCTCTACCACACACAAGGGCCCCACCTACAGCCACACTGTCTCTACCACACACAAGGGCCCCACCTACAGCCACACAGTCTCTACCACACACAAGGGCCCCACCTACAGCCACACAGTCTCTACCACACACAAGGGCCCCACCTACAGCCACACAGTCTCTACCACACACAAGGGCCCCACCTACAGCCACACAGTCTCTACCACACACAAGGGCCCCACCTACAGCCACACAGTCTCTACCACACACAAGGGCCCCACCTACAGCCACACTGTCTCTACCACACACAAGGGCCCCACCTACAGCCACACTGTCTCTACCACACACAAGGGCCCCACCTACAGCCACACAGTCTCTACCACACACAAGGGCCCCACCTACAGCCACACTGTCTCTACCACACACAAGGGCCCCACCTACAGCCACACTGTCTCTACCACACACAAGGGCCCCATCTACAGCCACACTGTCTCTACCACACACAAGGGCCCCATCTACAGCCACACTGTCTCTACCACACACAAGGGCCCCACCTACAGCCACACTGTCTCTACCACACACAAGGGCCCCACCTACAGCCACACTGTCTCTACCACACACAAGGGCCCCACCTACAGCCACACAGTCTCTACCACACACAAGGGCCCCATCTACAGCCACACTGTCTCTACCACACACAAGGGCCCCATCTACAGCCACACTGTCTCTACCACACACAAGGGCCCCACCTACAGCCACACTGTCTCTACCACACACAAGGGCCCCACCTACAGCCACACTGTCTCTACCACACACAAGGGCCCCACCTACAGCCACACTGTCTCTACCACACACAAGGGCCCCACCTACAGCCACACTGTCTCTACCACACACAAGGGCCCCACCTACAGCCACACTGTCTCTACCACACACAAGGGCCCCACCTACAGCCACACTGTCTCTACCACACACAAGGGCCCCACCTACAGCCACACTGTCTCTACCACACACAAGGGCCCCATCTACAGCCACACTGTCTCTACCACACACAAGGGCCCCACCTACAGCCACACTGTCTCTTGATTTCTCCTACTACAAATCATGCCCATGACCTGGATGCTCTATTCATACTAAATGAGATAATCTGAGTGTCTGTATCCACAGAATCATAAATATTTGGTTTATTCCTTTCTAGGTATTTATTTTTTAAAAATGGAAAGACGTAGCCATAATACTTGAACTTAATGTTTATAACTAAGTTTCAAACTGAGAGAGTTCAAATGCTCATTATTAAGTGGATGGATAAACAAAGTGCAGGAGATCTGTACAGGAGAATATTATATAACAGTCAAAAGGAAGGGAACTAGAGATGAGAGCAACGCTAAAGATCAACTCAAAAAGCATGCTGCATGGAAGGGTGTACTATACAATTCTTATATGCCACAGGAAAATAGCTGCACAACCACCACCTTGCTCCATTTTGCACATTGTAAAGAAGAAGAAGAAAAAAAATCACGTAGCCAGGCTTAGTGGCTCACACCTGTGATCCCAGCCCTCCGGGGGCAGAGGCAGGTGGATCTCTATGAGTTCCAGACCACCCTGGTCTACAAAGTAAGTCCAGGCAGCCAGGACTACACAGAGAACACTGTCTGAGACTACAGGTATGTGACACTACAAGTGGCCTTTTATGAATCTTAATGTAAATATGTGGTATGCAAGATACAATGAGCAGCCCATGTGGAAGGGTCAGGTCCCGACCCACAGGTTGAGAACCATTGCTTTACAACATGTAAAGGTGGGGCTCGGAAGAGGGCTCAGGGGCTACAGAAAGAGTACCTGCTGTTCTTCCAGAGACCTGGAGGTCATTCTAACACCCATATGGGGTGGTCCTCAGCAGCCTGTAATTCCCTCCAGAGGGTCTGATGCTCTGCTGTCTAATTGTTTGGTAGGTGTTCATGATTTAGATAGTATTGTTGTTTGTTTTCTTGTTTTTGTTTTTTCCTAGATAGGATTTCTGTGTGTCCTTGGCTAACCTGGACTCGCTTTGTAGACCAGGTTGGCCTCAAGCTCACAGAGATGCCTGCCTCCTTCCTCCCCGGTGCTGGGATTATAGGCATGCGTCATGGAGCCTAGCTATATTTTTAGACGTTAACTAGTGATAGTTTTTCTGGGATAGCACTGTTTTGTTTGGTTGGTTTTTGTTTTTGTTTTTTATAACTCAGTCAGATCACATCCCAATTGTTATCCCCTCACTTGTAACTTCGAGAGCATCTGAACAGGATGTCCTGTATATGAAGTTCTGTATGAGCAAAAATCCAAAGCAAGTATGTTGTGTGGGCTTTCAGGACAGGGAGGTGACCTTGAAGAGTTAAGCTTGTTTTATTCTTTAAAGCACCAGTGATAAAGTGTTTGTGGTACTACAATTCTGCAGTTAAAATGACTAACTTTGGAACCGTTCACACCAGAGTTGGAGTCCACTCTTTACCATTCACTAGTTGCCCTGGGCAGTTATCCGACCTGTCTATGCTTCTCATCTGTAAAGAGGGGTGAGGAGGGCAGTTATGTCATGCTTGGCACAGTAACTTCTTAACACTGATGGCTAATTTTGGTAGCAGCGATATTTGCCATTGCTACTAAGCACAGTTCACTGTTTGTATGTATTAATTTTTGGGTAGCCCCAGAACTTGCTGCAGCCCTTCTACCTCTGCTTCTCCAGGGCTAAGGTTACAGGCATGAACTACCAGCAGCTATATGTGCTACTCTGAATTTTGGAATGATGATTATATTTTATTTTTATATTAAAAAAAATAGGAGAGGTGTGGTGATGCTACCTGTAATCCTAGTACCCAGGAGGCTGAAAGATTAGAGGACAGTCTGTGCTAGGTAGTGAGATGAGAGCCTGTCACCAAAAGAAGAAAAGTAAGGCTTGCTGGTTGGGTTCTAAAGGACTTTTGAGGTTCTCTGAGCAAACAACTTACTACTAGTTCGTTACCTGGACACACTCTACAGTCTTTAATACAGGCTGATCCTGGAACTCATTCCTTTATTAGAAGTTCCAAATGATTTTTAGCTAAAATCATTACAACTGGTTGGTCCATAATCTGGGCTTATTTTTTCCTCAATGGGGACTGGCAGTACATTCTTTTTTCATTTTTTATATTTATTTTTGTGTTATATGTGTTTTGCCTGCGTGTGTGTATGTGGAGCGTGTGCATGCCTGGTGCCTGTGGAGGTCAGAAGAGGGCATTGGATCACCAGGAACTGGAGTTCCAGACTGTTGTGAGCCACCATGTGAGTGCTAGAGGCTGAACCCGAGTCCTCTGCGAGAACAATTGCTCTTAGTCACCGAGCATCTCTCTAGATTTGGATATTGTTGGATAGGTCCCCTTTGACACTTTAAATGGGAGAGGATTTGAAAATCATTTCAAAGAATAATTCCCTTAGTATGAAGCTAATTGCTTAGACGTGGGCCACACAGTCTGCTAGATTCTAGTCATGAGGTAGACTCATCTAGAAACTCCTTTAACATGTAGTGGGTGTTTATAAATAGGGCAGTACAATTTGTAGATAGGTCATTGAGGATTTAAAGATATTCCCATATCTTAGATCCTTAAAAGCTAAGATTCGTGAAAGTGGCATAATCTAGCTAAGTATCATATCTTCTGTTGAATTGTATATCAATGTCAAGACTGCTTATTTCGTCATTTACAATGGTTTTGAATGTATTTTTTTTTTAAAGCTGCTTCAAAACCTGGTAACGGGCTTTCCCTTTTCTTACAGCGCCTGGGCATCTTTCTAGAAGCAGAGCAATCATGGAGGTGGTGCCGGCTGAGGTGAATAGTTTGCTTCCAGAGGACATAATGGACACTGCGATAACTTTAGTGGACGAGGATAGTATTGAGGCTGTAATTGTGTCATCCCCAATTCCCATGGAGACAGAGCTGGAAGAAATTGTCAACATAAACTCTACTGGTGACTCTGCAGCCACGCCTATTTCCACGGAACCAATCACAGTGTACAGTAACCACACTAACCAAGTTGCAGTGAATACCACAGTTACTAAAGCAGATTCTAATTCCACAGTGAAACCAGCATTTCCAAGTGGCCTTCAAAAACTTGGTGCTCAGACTCCTGTGACTATATCAGCCAATCAGATTATTTTAAACAAAGTATCACAGACATCTGATCTTAAACTTGGCAATCAGACCCTTAAACCAGATGGACAGAAGTTAATTTTAACAACTTTGGGCAAGTCTGGTTCACCAATTGTTCTGGCACTACCCCATAGCCAACTACCCCAGGCTCAGAAAGTTACAGCTCAGGCACAGCCAGGAGATGCTAAGTTACCACCGCAGCAAATTAAAGTAGTTACGATTGGAGGGAGGCCAGAGGTGAAACCTGCCATTGGTGTCTCAGCGCTCACCCCAGGAAGTCAGCTGATTAATACTACAACTCAGCCCTCTGTGTTACAGACCCAACAGTTAAAAACAGTACAGGTAAAAACAAAAAACGGGGCGTATTATGTAAAGTGCATGTAAAAAAATTAAACTGATTCAAACTTGTATTTATAGGGTTGTTAATTGCCTGACTTTTAATGAATTCTTATGAATGTTGTAAGTAATTGTGTGGATTTGTTTTGTTCTTATATTTGATATGTCTAATGCTCATGGAAATTTTTGCCATAGCACTTACAGCAAACTAAATTTTAATTAAATTCCAAATTGTATATTTATAGCCTTTTATGCATTTTATACATAGTGGTAGTTGGCTACAAGGGCATTATTTTGTTGGCATAAAGATGCCCAACTTACTGCAAAGTTATCAAACCAATCCATCTTTCTTTCTGTTTTCATGGGTAATTAATGACTGAGGGCTGGGTAAACTTTGCTGTTCTAAGAACCCCTTGGTGCCTGCAACGGCTGCTGCTCACCAGCGTTTGTCTCTTGCTTGCAATGTATTGTCCATCATCCTGTTCATGCTTGCAGTATAATGGAGCAAAGCGTAGTATGTCGAGTTGGACCTGCTGGCTTGGAGCCACTCCTGTGCTAACCATAGGCTGTGGAGCTATGGGTAGCTAGCTCTCTGAAGTTTGTACCTTAGCTTAAGATGGCGACTTGAGAGCTGGAGAGACGGCTCAGAGGTTAAGAGCACTGTCTGCTTTTCCAGAGATCCTGAGTTCAATTCTCAGCAACCACACGGTGGCTCGCAACCATCTGTAATGAGATCTGGTGCCCTCTTCTGTGGCCTACAGGCAGAGCACTGTATACATAATAAATAAATCAGTCTTAAAAAACAAAACGACGGCTACTTGATCATTTAAAAAACAAAACACAGTGCTGTGTTCTCAAAACATTGAGGATCCTTCAGAATAGTACTTAATAGTATGGACAGTACTTTATTATAGGGTGCACATGAAATGTTTTTTGGACTTTTATGGCCAAAAAAGCCTCTTTAGGCCACTACAGTGCTTACAAATGCAGTGGTTCACTTAGGAGAAGGAAAGCACAGTACATTCCTTGTTTGGAAGAGTTGTCTTTCAAAAGAAACCAGAAGGCAGCCAGGCGTGGTGGCCCCACTTTAATCCCAGCACTCGGGAGACAGAGGTGGGCAGATCTCTGTGTTCAATGCCAGCCTGGTCCACAGATGAGTTCCAGGACAGCCAGAGCTACACAGAGGTCCTGTCTCAAAAGAAAATAAACCAGAAGGCGCGAGTCAAAGTAGCAAAGAAAGGAGTGTAAGGAGTGAGTCTGGGGAGCTGCCTCCCCTTCGCTGACATTTCCACTCAAGTTTTGGCACCTGTGTTGGGAAAGAATCAGAAACTTTAGTTCTCCTGAACTTTCCTTTAAGAATTTTAAGCTTTCTCAAACCTTGCAGCCTGCTGTATCCTTTCCGCTGCTGTTTAACACTTCATGCTCCTTGCTTCTTCATCACTGTTGCCTCTCCCGTGACTCTATTTATCATTGTGGGGCACCCTTGAGTGAGATGAGCTCCACTATTGCTGGGAAAAGCCTCCCGCCCTTAGTATTCAGGCCTGTCTGCATTGGTCTTGGCAGTGGGCATCATTACCGTGTTCTCCAGAGCTGATGATAGAAATCGGAGTGCTGTCCTTCGTTCATGAGAGCAGTGTCTAAATATTGTTTGAATGACTGACTTTTAGCCACTGACTTCTCATTTTAATTTCCTAAGTATTGACAATAAAAGACTCAGCTCTAATACTTGTTTTATTGTTAGTTTTATGAAACCTGATTCCATTTGTTTTAAAAAATTCTGTTAAAAATATGTATATCTATCTATCTATCTATCTATCTATCTATCTATCTATCTATCTATCAGAGCTGGGCATGGTGTTTCATGTCTCAATCCTAGCACTCAGGAGGACTTTATCTCCGTGAGTTTGAGGAGAGGCTGGTCTACATAATGAGTTCTAGGACGGCCAGGGCTATTTAGTGAGACTGCCTCAAATAACTAGTAAACAAACATAAATAAATAAAAATAAGCAACAGAACATCAAACATTTATTTAGAATATTTTCTAAGTATACAGTTGATTTTTGAGTAGCTTAGATCTTTCCAAGTCAAAAGCAACTTATGAAACCTTAAAACACTTTGGAAAAATAAGTTAATAATTACACATCTACAGTTTTTCTACGTTAGGCCCCTTAATATTAGGGCTGTTTTGAGGACTATAAGTCTACAAGTCTGACCCCTCCCCAGATAGTTTACAGCATTATTTAAATCGAGACTGTTAGAGTGTGGACAGCAGGCAAGAACAAAGAAGACTCATTTTCAAAAGTAGTGAGAGTAGTGACTGTCCCCCAGGCAATGACTGAGGGAGAGTTATACTTCATTTCAAAGAGCTAACCACTTGTATAATCTTGGTGCATAGTGCATAAGAGTAATAAGCAGCTAGCAGTCCGGGACTGCATAACCCCTTAGTGGCTCCTGAGTGTGTCCAACGCGATGGTGAAAGTTATTTGCATGAGTTATTGCCTGATTTTTCTACCTTATTTATAATTTTTCTTTTCATTTTGCCTTAATCTGCTGGTTATATACATTAATTGAAGATGTTTAATACTTTTTAAAAAGTTGTTTGCTTATGTATTTATTATCTGTCATCAATCTATCTATCTATCATTTATCTACTCTTTCTCATCTATAGGTATGAATGTTTTGCCTGTGTGTGTGTGTGTGTGTATGTGTGTGCGCGCACGTGCGTGTGCCTTGTTCTTGCAAAGTCCAGGAGAAGCCATCGGGTCTCCTGAAACTGGAGCTATCATGGTGCTGGGAAGAGACCCTAGGTCCTCTGCAAGAGCAATAAATACTCTAAATTACTGAGCTTGTGCACGCCAGGCAAACACTCTAGAAAATGAGTTACAGACTCAGGCCTGTGCACTTTGATTCCTAAGCTACCCTAGAACAAAAGTGTAAGTAAAGTAAAAGATCATTTTCAGGGGCATGCACAACATTACATTACATAAAACCAGGTGTGGTGGCATGTGTCTGTACTCTCCACTCTTGGGAGGTAGAGGCAGAAGATAAAGGAGTTCAAAGGCTACATAAGGCCTTATGTAAACAAAAACAAAAACAAAACCAACTAACTGTGGTTCCTTAATGGATCTAGAAATTGTTATTTTTAGCAGTGCTGAAGGAATACAATTGTAAGAATAAGATGAGATTGTTCATTTGAGTAATTACTGGGCTTTTGGTTAGATTTTTTTTTCCTGCTTGGTAAGCATGTAGCATATGATGGTGAAAATCAGGAAGAGGAGGAAATACTTACAAGTCTTACTTTAATAGCTAAGGTCCCTAACATGATGTGTAGATGTGAATGAAGCTCCACCTTGCTTTAGAGCTTTACTGAGAGCACTGTGGTATTTCCCATTGTGTCTCTGGGTTACATCAACTTTCTAAATACAGTTAATTTGCTCAAGATGTCATGGTTTGCAAGCTGAGTACATTACTATGCACCAATGGATTTCCTTTTGAAGAAATGATTTTTATCTCATAGGTATTTGTGTCACTAGTGTGTTCTGAGTGTAAGAAGGTATCACTGTGAGTGTGCCAGCATGCTGCTGTAGTGTGAGCACATAGATGGAACTGGTCTGTAGCATTTCTGTTGTATTGCTGTTCATGTTGGTCATGTTTATTCATTTGAGTCATCTCCAGTAATAAAATACTTTAGGGTCTCAGCACACATATTTGCCAAAAGATAACCTGTTTACTGTTCTTCACACAGTAAGTTTTGAGTTTTATGCCAGGTAAGTTTCAGTATTTAAACAAGGAGCTTGGGTGTGGTGTGACGGCGTGTACCCATATCTCAGCACTTGGGGCTGACAGCAGGGCTTTAACTGCTTCAGTTCTTCCCTTACTCTTGATACATGTGTATGTAGCTGAAAGCCTGCTAGGCATGATGTCTGTAATCTCAGGATTTAGGAAGCTGAGGCAGGGGGATTACTGTGAGTTCAAGGCCAACCTGGGCTACATAGTGAACTCCAGAACTGCCTTAGCTGCTGAATGAGAACATATCTCAAAAACAAAAGAAATGAAAAAGAGAAAGAGAAAAGAAAGACAATGTAGTTGTAAATCTGTAATATGCATTTATATGTTGGATTGTAGGTGGATGTTGTCATGCGTATGTGTACTGCAATGCCTCATTATTTGTATTTCATTTTTAAAAACTCTTATTACTAGCTTATTTACAAAACTAATATTGTGTTTAGTGTTTCACTATTATTAAAATTTACTGTTTGTACCATCTACATGTATCAGAGAGGCTGTGATTTATTGTGAAAGTAGAGGTATTAGGTCACGTGCTTATAGATATGGTTATACTAATATTTTGGTGAATGGATTTATTTTAAATGTTCTATACATTAATATATAGATATATTTGCTAAATGACATGTCTTTACATGTATGAATTTTGTCTCATTTTACTGCACAGATGTTTTATGGAACAGATGTCTTCATAGTGATTTATGTTTCAGATTGCTAAGAAGCCTCGAACACCAACCTCTGGTCCAGTAATCACGAAGCTGATATTTGCAAAACCAATTAATAGTAAAGCGGTTACGGGACAGACAACTCAAGTGTCACCACCAGTCATCACAGGTTGTATTTCTTTATAGTTTATCAAGCTCTGTGTATGTCCATCTTTTTTAGACTTAGACAAGGCTGTTTTGCCATATTAAGTTTTTAGTGAAGTAATTATAGCTTACTTATTAGTATTTTTGCATTCTTATTGAAAATAATTTTTTCATACAATATATTCTATTATGGTCCCCCCAACTTCTCCCACATCCTTCCCACAACTCCAGGCTTCTTTCTTTCTCTCTTGAAAATGAATAGGCTAACAATAAATAAATAATGAAAATATAAACAAGTAAATAAATACCAGGATAAAAAAATGAAACAAAATAATGAAGAGAAATCACAAACACACACAGATAAATACACACAAAAAGCAAAACCTACAAAAACACAAATAGGAAATCAGAGCTCCCCTGGGTGAGTCACCTCTCTTGCCCACACATGAAATTCTTTATGAACAGAAAATTGTCATGTTATCAAACAATTGTTACTTAAATAATAACAGCATTTAAGCCATAGTACATTTATCAACACTCTCCTTAATGTTGCCCAATTTCTTTTTATCATACAAGTAAAAGACCTATAAGACAAAAACAAAGTGATAGGAGACAAAAATTCTACAACAATTCTATTGAGTTTGTTTTGTGTTGGCATCTGCTGCTGGGTGTGGGGCCTACCCATAAGTGTGGTTAATATACAGTGAGACTCCTTTGGGGGAAAAAAACTATTTTCCTTTGTTGTCAATTGGAGATAAATTCTTGGTTAGGGAGGAGAACTTGTGACCACCCTACATCCCCCTGACCCATCTCTGATTTCCTCGGACCTGTGCAGGCCCTGTGGGTGCTGTCATAGTCTCTGTGAGTTCATATGCACATCGGTTCTGTTGTATCTGGGAGATGCTGTTTCTTTGGTGTTGTTATCCCCTCTGACTGGTACAACCTTCCCACTTCTGCATAGTTCCCTGAGCCCTGAGGTGTAAAGGAATTTTACTCTAGCAACATGGCTACTCTGGCAAGGGATGACATCCAAATACCTGGGTCTGTGTGATCCACCTGGAATATAGACTCGCCCTTAGTATACACCTTTAATTCTTCTGGCTGGAATACCCACTTTTAATCCCTCTGGCTGGAATATAGACATGACTTTAGTACACACCTTTAATGTCAACAACCAATGACGTCTAATTGAGGGGCAGACAAAGTGACGAATCAGAGAAAGATTCAACAGGATGAATCAGAGATAGGATACATCCAGCTCTCATGAGAAAAAAGAGAAAAGAAAACCTACTTAAAAGCAGCCTGCAGAGATTGGGGCCGGGGAGGGAGGAGAGAGTTGGTGGAGACAGTATAGTGCCGTCAGTGCAGTTCCAGTTGAGTACAGTTGAGCTTGTACAGTTCGGTTTATGAAGTTCAGAGGCAGTTTTTCCAAGCAGAGCAATTCTGTGAGAAGCAGAGAGAAGCCAGTTTGCATCAGTCAGCATAGAGAAGAGTTTTGCGTCACATTAGCTGAATTTAACCAGCTAGCCAAAGTTCAGAAAAAACTAGAGTGAACGTATTCAGCAGTAAGCCTCGTAGGCTAAAAACATTCTAGGCCTAGGTTAGCAGACAGAGGCTGGAAGCTGAAGCCTCAACGTCTAGGCTTTCAGAAGATTAGATTGTGCAGAGGCTAGAAACTTCCAGGCTTAGGCCAAGGGATAGTTAGGTGGAAATGCTCTGGGCTCAGCCTAAACTTGTATAGCTTGGGTACAGCTCTCATCTCATCCCCTCTTCTGAGGAAATAAAAATAACATTTATACTGAGTGGGGAGTTCCAGAGTCTCTCACTCTCTGCCCATCATCCAGTCGTGACAGAGGTGTCAATTTTTATTTGTAAAGTAGGACATGCTACACTTACTAAATACTGCTACAAGCAAAGTACCTCTTGAGCAGTAAGCTCATGCGGGCCTTAAGCTTCTCTGCTTTGCATGGGAGTTTACCATGAGAGCAGCAGACATATGGGCCTACAGTAGCCCCAACTAGCACTTACTAATGTTTAGTTTATGATTTTTGTAGATTTCTATATGTAGTAACTCATGTAGTTTCCTAGAAATCTTGTGTAGTAGACACCAAAACACCTTAGTTTTGCCAGAGTGCAAACGGAGGCACCCAAGGAGTAAATGTCTGAACTGAGATTTGAACCTAATCAGTTTGTCTCCAGGTAGTAACACATATACTAACTAATTGAATAGATTCGAGTTAATAGACATTGGAGTGTATTATTTCATGGTTTTAGTATTTTAATATACTCCATATATAATTAAAAATTTCATTTAAATTTATTTTATGTGTTTAGGTGTTCCCCTACATGTGTGTATGTGCACCACGTGCATACTTGGTTCTTGAAGGCCAGAAAAGGGCTTTGAATCTCCTGAAACTGTAGTTATGAATGGTTGTGAGCTGCTGAGTGCGGGCGCTGGCAATCAAATGGGTCCTTTGGAAGAGCAGCCAATGCTCTTATTGGTTGAACCACCTTTCCATCCTCCACATGCAATTTTTTATGAACAGAAAATTGTCATGTTGTCAAACAATAGTTACCTAAGTAGTACCAGGATTTAAGCCATAGCACATTTACCAGCACTCTCTTTAATGTGCCCTGCTTCCTTTTATTATATACTTTAAAATGTGTCGTCACCAGTAACTATCATTTTGGACGTTTAGATTCAGATGCTCTGTTAGGCATGTAATTCAGCTAGTGGAAATGCTGGCTGTGCCTAAGACCTCGATATCAATTTACAGCAATGCGAAACAACAGCAAAGCCCCCAACACTATAGCTCTCCTGGTTAGGCTGGATGACTATCGTGGACGCCGTTGTTCAGTCTTTGGCTCACTTATAGGATATTGCAAGTTAATCACAGCCTTGCCTTGGGATCGCAGACAAGTTGCATACAGATAAATATCTGTTGGGTAGTGCACTAAGTTTACTTTGCGGAGATAATTTCATCTTTTTGGGGTGTGGGAGTCAGGATCTTACTCTACAGCCCTGACTGGACTGTTACTCATTCTGTAGCCCAGGCTGGCTCTTGCACTCACAGTCTACCTATACAGTGTCCCTGGTGTGGTTGCAGCTATTCATGCTGTGCTCAGCGTAGTTCCTTCTGTTGGCTCATTATGTGCAGCCTTTATGTTTTATCTATGTCGGAGTGCAGGCCACCAAGCAGTTGTCCTGCATTACAAGTAGGTCATGTCACTTTTTAATATTGCAGCTAATGCTTTTTCTAAATATGCTAATAGTGTCTTTTAATTTGGGGGGTTCTCACGAAAGATGGATTTACCTATGTAGAGCTGCCTTCTCTAAAATACAAATTTGATCTTGTCACATCCAAATTCTTTGTTTGCTTCATTTCTTGGCTTTGACCTATCAATATTAAGTTTACATACTAAAGGAAAGAGCCTACTTCCCCAGCATGCTTTCTGATTTCCACAAGCACATCATGGCCTGTGAATAGGCCTGACTCTCACACATTGAATAAAAAATAAATAAATAAAAAGAGGAAAATCATAAATGCTACCTGGAGGGAAATCTAGCCAATTCCTCAAAAACAAAACAAAACTTTTAAGTATGTCATAAAATATTCAAATATTTGACCAAAGTTACACATCAAGCTGAATTTGCCCTTGTGCTATACAATGGTTCAATGTATCCAGGGGTTCATCATGCTGTGGTTCCCCCCAACTGTAAAATTATTTTTGTTGTTACTTCATAACTATAATTTTGTTACAGTTAAGAATATTAATATAGGGCCTGGAGAGATGGCTCAGAGGTTAAGGGCACTGACTGCTTCTCCAGAGGTCCTGAGTTCAATTCCCTGCAACCACATGGTGGCTCACAACCATCTATAATGAGATCTGATGCCCTTTTCTGGCCTGCAGGTGAACATGCAGGCAGAACACTGTATACATTATATATATATATATTAAATATCTGATATGCAGAATAGTCTTAGGTGACTCCCGTGAAAGGGTTATCTGACCCCAAAGCAGTAGTGACCCACAGGCTGTGAAGCGCTGTACTTTATCATACATGTTTTCAGAAGGGACCTCTTGTCAACCACAGCATCTACAGCTCTTTGTTTTGTTTATCCCCAAAGAACATCAAGGCTTTATTGATTGTTTGTAGCATTAATGTGGCAACCCCAAACTGCCAACTAGGTACCAGAACTTAGACAGCCCGTGATCTTTGCTAGAGATGTAAGAACCAGATTCATTCTCGGGTAAGTTTGATGTCCACAGTTCTTGGGAGCTGGCACTGGCACTTGGGGAGTATCTAGGCAAACCTGCATTTTTGCACCTGGTGGAGAGGGATGAGGGATTCCAGACCATTCATTGTTGGTTATACTGTGTAAAATTCTAGGCCAACCTGGGCTACCTAGGAGACTGTTTTGAACTCAAACCCCAAACTAGAAACCTGAAATTCCCTTTCTAGCTAGGTCTTTGCCTGGGTTATTCTCCATTCAGTGTCCATTCAGGAGTAGGAAAGATAGGATTTTCTCCTTCCCAAGCCGTCCCACAGAGGGAAGGCAGCAAACAGCAGGGCCTGCATGTGACACGTGTGTAAGACCACTCTATCTAAGGGTTTCTGGAAGGCTTGTTGGGAGGAGTTTCCAGGACCCTAGAGAGGTAGGAGAGTTCAGATCCCCACACTAATGTTGTATAAACACTGCTCCCCAATTGTTCCCTGAAATTTCTTTTTTTTTTATTTTTAAGATTTATTTATTTATTATTATGTATACAATGTTTTGCCGGCACGTACACCTGCAGGCCAGAAGAGAGCATCAGATCCCATTATAGATGGTTGTGAGCCACCATGTGGTTGCTGAGACTTGAACTCAGGATCTCTGGAGGAGCAGTCAGTGCCCTTAACCTCTGAGCTATCTCTCCAGCCCTGTTCCCTGAGATTTTTAAAAAATATTTTTATTTAATTTTAATTTATGTGCATTGGTGTGAGGGTGTCAGATCTTGGAGTTACAGACAGTTGTGAGTGTTCCCTGAAATTTCAATCCAGCAGTTTAGCAGTCAGTCACTGAGCAGGGGAGAGAGTAGGGCTGGGCTTTCTGCCAGTGAGGGGAGGATGAGAGAGGGAGGAAGTAGGGGAGTCAGGCAGAGACCCAGGAGATGGGAGGACACAGCACCTGAAGCAGAGGAAGCCATAAAGTACAGGTATCTCGGGAATTTATGCTGGGATAATGTCAGATTAGCTTAGAGGGTTAAAAATAAATTAATACTACTCAGTTCTTGTGCCATAAAGCTTATTAAACAAAAATAATAGTCTAATCTCAATTATTTGGGTGCTAGCTGGGTTAAGAGAGAAATTGCAACATATGCACATTTTAAAAAACAACACTAGCACTTGTGTACCTTAGAGTATGTGTGGAGGTCATGTGACAACTTGAGGCAGTCCTTTCTTTCCCAGCATGTGGGGCTCGGGGACCTTACTTGGTCCTCTCAGGCTTGGTGGCAGGTACCTTTACCACCAGGCTATCTCACCAGGAATTATAGGTGAAAGCTTAGTTTTGGTATCCAAAACCAAGGGAGGGATCCAGGAGACCTATTCACATTCCACTGGGGCAGAAGGGGATTCACCCCTGCCTCAAGCACGTGAGGCCATCACACTCTGAGCTGACAGTAAATATTGTAAATAGTAGCCCTTAATGCAGGGTTTTAGGCTGGGCCCTGACTTGGTGATAGCACTCTTTCCTTATGTATTAGACCCTACGTTTACTCTACAATAGCCCATGCCTCTACCCAAGAAGGGTGAAATCTTCAGACAGGAACACTGAGTGGCCACCAATTCCTAATTCCTACCCAGGGCTATAGTCTGACCGAGTGGCCCACCTTGCCTGCTTCCTGAGTCCAGGGTGCTTCAGTACCTCAGCTGGCCCACCTGCCTCGTTGCCTGCTGGGTACTTCACTGGGAACCACCTCTCACTTCCTATTCTGCTTTCCTGCGCCTGTTATTTTAGTCATTGTCCCTGAGTGCAAGGGGGTGACCTCCAATTGGTCTAATGAGGCCAAGGACACCCGCAACAGCCTCCTTTCCTAGGGGAACACCAGCTCCCAGTGGGCCCAGCAGCAACAGACTGAAATTGCTGTCGTTAGGGTCAGGGATCTGGGATTGGCACAGTGGACTGCAGGACTTTTAAGATAAAAAGCAAAAAGGAAGTAAACTTCTGCTTTTAGTTTTCTTTCTTATTTACAGTTTGCTTTAACATTTAAATTATTCCTGTTATATCGGTGTGTGGAAATCATCACGTTTGTGTGGGAAGCACCTTTTCCCGCTGAGCCATCTTGCCAGCCAAGTATTTGCCCTGTTTTAAATGACTTTCCCCCTAGTATTATCTTCAGGATTTGAGATTGTCTATGAAAGTGGTGGCTCACGCCTTTAACCCCAGCACTGGGAGGAAGAGGCAGGCAGATCTCTGTGGGAGTTCAAGGCCAGCCTGGACTACAGAGTGAGTTCTGGGACAGCCTGGATTACACAGGGTCTCACTAATATCCCTAAAGTCATATATTGCTTTATGTGAAACTAAAGTGCTTGTATATAGAGGCTATCACCGCTTAAGTTTGTTTTTTTTTTTTTTTTTAACTATTACTAAAAATCATCAACTGATGTGCTGCCTCTCTTTTGCAGGTAGGGTTCTTTCGCAGTCGACTCCTGGAACTCCATCAAAGACGATAACAATATCAGAAAGTGGTGTTATTGGATCGACTTTAAATTCTACAACACAGACACCAAATAAGATAGCCATCTCACCTCTGAAGTCGCCAAATAAGGTAAAAAAGAAAGTCAGCCCCAAATGCCAAATGTTGTGATTGGTGTTTTATTCTCTTACAAGCAACTTCAAATACTTTAGCTTTTATATATTCCCAAGCAGATAATATGTACTCGGTGAATATAGGATTAATTCAGTAATCAGATTATTTTCTTTCTTTCTTTCTTTTTTTTTTTTAACTTGTTTGTTTAAGGCCGAGTCTGCTCTGTAGCCCTGGTCTGTCCCCACCCCTCCTGCCCCCATTTTATTAGTTTGTTTGATCCTGGGAGTTCTGACAAGTGCTCTACCACTGAGCTACACCCTCAACCACAAGCAAGGAAGTTTTGCTAGTAAGGATTTTACTTTAAACACTTGGCAACAGAGTAATCCTTGGTTACTCTTATGGCCTGTGTGGATGTAGATCCACGTTTTTAGTGAAGTATACTCTTTTGGTAATAGTAAACACCTGCAGTGAGTTTGTAGTTATAAAATGCTAAAGTAACTATTTCTTTATGGAGACATGAACTCTTGCTGGGCCACACTGAGTACCAGAAAAGGATAACTAGGTGTGCTAAGCATACTATCAGTATGCTTGGAGCTTAGCTACGCTTTATGCAAAGTGTTGGGAAGCTTCTCATGATGTGTTTTCATTCTAAGGTGGCAAGTATCTAACTTGCTTCTCTAAGACATACACATGTCATCATGCCAATGTAGAAAAACATACAGAAACATACAAAGCAGGTATATTTTAAAAGTTACTTTGGTGAAAAAAACATCATTATTTTTCTGTAAGATGCCACCCTGTGATTCTGGAAATACACTGTCTTTTGTCTTTGGCTTCCTGATTTATAGCTATTCATAAATAAAACAACGTTAAATGTTTGTTCTGTATAATATATATATAAGATTCTCATTCAGCCAGGCTCAGTGGCGCATGCCTGTAATGGGAGGCAGAGGCAAGTGGATTTCTGTGAGTTCAAGGCCAGCCTGGTCTACACAGTGAGCCCAGGACAGCCAAGGCAACCCAGAGAAACCCTGTCTCAAAAAGCCACACACAAAAAGATATCTCATAGAGCTTATTAAGATAGGAATCCACATACTAATTAATATAGTACAATATAGACAAAGTTTTCAGTAATAGAATAGACTTAACTTATTGTTTCATGCATTTCAAGCTCTGGGGCTAAAACATAAAACAATAAGGTTTTAATTTATTTTTTTAACAGATTTATTTATTTATTTATTTATTATGTAGTATTCTGCCTGCATGTATACTTGCAGGCCAGAAGGCGGCATCAGATCACATCATAAATGGTTGTGAGCCACCAAGTGGTTGCTGGAAATTGAACTCAGGACCTCTGGAAGAGCAGTCAATGCTCTTAACCTCTGAGCTATTTTTCCAGCCCCAAGGTTTTAATTTCAAGGAGTTCAGTAAGAACATTAGATGGAAGCATTAAAAGTTCCTTACAGAATTTTAATTATTACTGGTAGACTGATATATATATATAAGCACATGTGTATATTGTGTGTGTGTGTTCACGCCTAAGATTTATATAAAGAAGGTTATCCTTTTTTTTTTTTCTATTTTGTTTTTTCTTCAGTCTTTCTATATAGTCTAGGCTGGCCTCTAACTCAAGGCAATCCTTCTGCCTCAGGCTTCTGAGTGCTGGGTTAATGGCATTTGCCACCACACATGGTTTCAAAGGTTATTCTTGGAGATTGTTAAACTGAAAGGTAAGTGGGACTGAGCTGTGAAAGAGAAGATGCTTTTCTGAGTTTGTAGATGTATGGCACATTCTGGGAGCTGCATTGTTTTGGTAGTGAAAGATTCTGAGGTATTATGCTTATATGGAAGAATTAATCTTCAGGGACTTCCTGTTGTTTGCAGTGTGTATACATCAGTACCCCTCAAACTTGTCTGCACATTAGAATCACTTGGGGAGCTTTAGTTACCAATGCCTAATTCTCATCCTAGAGTTTCTGATTTACTGCCCTTGGAGTTTGGTTTGATGCTGAGATTTTCAAACTGTCTCTGAGTGATTTGACTAGAGCCACTACTCTGATAGTAAGCGGTTTGTGTATTTATAAAGAAGCGCTGTTGTGTTATATAAGAGACTTGAGAGACACCAGTCAGAGTCAGATTTGGCTACCCTTGAGGAACATCTGGGGCCCTCTTCAAAAAACCAAAACCAAACCAAACCAAACCAAAACTAATGACTTTGTTTCTGCCATACCCTGTTTAAATCAGAATCTCTTGGCTAGGTTAGGTATTAGGTTTAATATTTCCATTACAAATTGTGGGTGAGAATAGAGAATCACTAAGTTGGATTATGATAAGTAGCTAATGCCTTCAGCAGAATAATCTGTGTCTGCTGTGCTAGCTCAGCGCAGTGATGCTTGTCAGAATGCGATGGGTTTCGGGGCCCGTTCACTATTTTCTTTTCTTTTCTTTCTCTCTCTTTCTTTTTCTTTCTTTCTTTCTTTCTTTCTTTCTTTCTTTCTTTCTTTCTTTCTTTCTTTCTTTCTTTCTTTCTTTCCTTGAGACAGGTTCTTACCATGTAGCCAAGATCTCCCTGCCTCAGGCTCTCAAGTGTTTGGATTATAAGTATGTGCCAGAATGCCCAGTTGGTTGGCTTTCAATATATTACTATAATACTTTTTATATATTAGCATTTTGTCTGCATGTATATATGTGCATGATGGGTGTGCCTAGTAGTTTAGAAGCCAGAATTGGGTGTCAGAGCCCCTGGAACTAGAGTTGTGAGCTGCCATCATGTGGGTACTGGGAACCAGATCTGGGTTGTCTGGAAGAATGATCTGCGCTCTTAGCAGATGAGCCATCTCCGCCGCACCCTCTCCCCTTTTAAGTAGCAAGAGTTAATTGGTGGGGGCCTGTCTTGCAGAAACTTTGTGTGGGTGTCACATTCTGTTTAGACTGTGCGGAGTTGATCACATGTAGCTCTTAACTTAGGCATGTGACTAAAGCAGTATGTTGAGCTGATAGAAAACATTCCATATAGCTCTCTTGTCTATTAGTTTTTGAGACAGGGTTTCTCTGTGTAGCCTTGGCTGTCCTGGACTCACTTTGTAGACCAGGTTGGCCTCGAACTCACAGCGATCCACCTGCCTCTGCCTCCCAAGTGCTGGGATTACAGGTGTGTAACCCAGCTTTATATATCTCTCTTGTATTAGACACTGTAGAAGAAATTGCTAATTTGGACAAAAGGGCATTTAGTTCTTGGTTATGTTTTTTGTTGACATCCTCACTAATTATCTAGAGGCAGATGTCAATTGGGAAGTTTAACAGAGGCATAATTAAAGCCTAAACCTCTGCCAAGAAACATTAGGCTACAGAGAGCGGGAAGAGCAGGACTGACCCAAAGATTACTGTTATAAGAGCTAGAGTAAGAGACAGCAGCAAAGCCCAGAGTGGGGCCAGAGTGACATTCAGAAATAGCCCTGGCCACAGATCATAAGAGAACCAACTAAGAAAAAACTAAAATGGGTTTTAGCTGGACATGGTAGCATACATGTCTGTAGCCCTAACACCCAGAAGACAGAGACAGCTAGAGCCACCCAAGTTCAAGGCCACTGATTTCCAAAATCCACCTAAGGAGTGAGAGTTCTCTCTTTGTCCCATTGTTCACTGATAGGGTCAGGAGGGAACTTGGCATGCATTGCTCCCCCAGCCGTGCCACAGTCTGAGCACCACTGTCTGCCTTAATCTGCTGAGGCTTCTTTCTTACTGATCCCCATTTATATTGGGCACTGCCAAGGCAGGAGTTCTAGGTCCCCTTCCCACATCTAATCCTCATAAAGCTCAGTTTTGCTTTGTTTGCCTCCTTTCCATCCACCTCTCTTTTGAAATTCTCCAGGGTCTTTCCTCTGGAAGAATCCCCCAAAATCTCAACTTTTTATCTGGATGCTTCCTGCATCTTTTTGTTCAAATGGATACCTGTTGTTCCCTGAGGATACTCTGCCCCCTACAGACATTAGAGTGATGGCTCTTCTCTCTGTGAGCCCTTCTGACACCAAGCCTGGGATAGGTGAGAACCTGTTTTATTAACATCGCAGACAGTTCTCACTCTTGTTGGTCTTTGAGCCTAACATAAAGGCTTTCATCATAGAACATCAAGATGCTTGTGCTTTCTCAACTCTCTTGAAACTGCAGATGTCTCTCAGTGCAGGACAAATTCCTTCCTTTCTTTCTTTCTTTCTTTCTTTCTTTCTTTCTTTCTTTCTTTCTTTCTTTCCCCTTCCTTCCTTCCTTCCCTTCCCTTCCCTTCCCTTCCCTTCCCTTTCCTTTCTTTCCCTTTCTGTTTTTTTTGAGACAGGGTTTCTCTGTGTTAACAGCCCTGATTGTCCTGAACTCTTTGTAGACCAGCCTAGCCTCGAACTCACAGAGATTGACCTACCTCTGCCTCCCAAGTGCTGGGATTAAAGGCATGCACCATCACGCTCAGCCCAGGACAGATTTCTTCTGTTGTGTTTTCTAAGTAATCTTGACATTTCATAGGTATTTATTAGACATGTAAACAGACATTGAATTAATGAAATGTTCTATTTCTTCTGCCTTAAGTTTTACTAATTTTATTCTCTGTTTTATGGCCTCTAATGTATCTTTTGTTCTGAAATCATAGTATTTCTTTTTAGAATGTTTTTATGTTATATTTCAATTTTTTGGCTTTTCAAGACAGGGTTTCTCTGTGTAGTCCTGGCTGTCCTATATTTGCTTTGTAGACCAGGCTGACCTCAAACTCTCAGCGATTCACCGAGTACTGGGATTGAAGGTGTGCGCTACCACACCTGGCATATTTCAGTTTCTTAACTTCAGTGTTTTAACATGCAAAATTATTTGATGGAAGAAGCAGAGAGTGGTTTACATGGCAGCTGCAGGGAATGCATAAAAGCCTTGGTAATAATCAACTTCTACTTTGGTAAACAGAAATTTGAAATTTTAAAGATAAGATGCTTATAATTTAAAAAAGGAAGAAAAATTCTTAAGAGTCTATGTACTGGGCATGGGGAGGGGCTGGGGAGATGGCTCGGTCATTAAGAGCTGTTCGTCTAGAAGTTCCAGGTTCAATTCCCAGGCCACATGGCAGCTCACAACTATCTGTAACTCCAGTTTCAGAGAATCTGACACCCTCACAACATGTATGTGTGTGTGTGTGTGTGTGTGTGTGTGTGTGTGTGTGTGTACTGAAACAAAATACTCTGGCAAAAGAAACTTATGGAAAAAATATTTACAAAATAAATTGAAAAATTAAAATGTTTAAAAAAGAAAAAGATTCCATCTACAGGAAAAGAGTCCATGTACAGGAAAAGATTCCTAGCACAGTGTTGAAATGATAAAACCTACTTCTGATACTTGTTCAATTCTTCAGATCTGAGTTAACGTCCAGTAAGAAAAAGAAAAAAGGGATTAAGATGAATATGACAATATCACACTTCACTTATTTACGTTAATATGCTCATATAAAATACAAAGGCCACAATGGAGCTGATAGAATTAAGGTTTAAGTTTAACAAGGTGACTGGACATCTGTCTAGTGTGTCGGGCTGCAGCTCTGTTGATGCAGTGCTTGCCTAGCTTACATGGAGCCCTTGGGTTCCGTCTCCAGCAGTACACCAGAATGGACATAGAGGCGGCTGCGCACCCTCCCAATCTCAGGACTTGGGGAGCTGGGGACTGATGACCCAGAAGTTCAAGGTCAACCCAAGTCTCAGACCCAAACTTGGGTCTGAGATATGTGCGTGTGTCTGCCTGCCACCATCATAACCTCCTCTTAGTCTCTCTCGGTCTCCCTCCCCCCCCCCCCTCTCTCCCTCCCTCCCTCCCCCTCTCTCCCTCTCCTCTCTCTGTCACTGTCTCTGTGTGTGTGTGTGTGTGTGTCTGTCTGTCTGTCTGTCTGTCTCTCTCTCTCTCTCTCTCTCTCTCTCTCTCTCTCTCTCACATACACACACACACACACACACACACACACAAAATTTAAAAGTTATTTTGGAGCTGAGAATTGAACCAAAAGTATCACATATTCTGAGCCTGTGTTTTATCACCACAATGTGTTCTCAGCTTCATATAATCAGTGTTTACAGTTTTTATTGTAGAACTCCTTTACTTTTCTGATTAAGTATAGGAACAGTATTGTGAGGCTTGGGTTTTCCATGTTTGTGTTAGCAACTGTGTAACTCTGATTACTTTCCTGATGCCAGTCTCAGACAGCTTGCTGCTGTTGGCTCCAGCAGAGCTACTGAGTTTTGACTGTTGACTGTGTGTCCTGACACTTGGGTTTGTTAGTTAGCATTAGGTTTTCTCTGTGTAAAAGCTTTCTGTCATCCACTGATTATACATACATTTTGACTTCCTCTTTTCCAGTGCAAATAGAGTCTCTTTCTCTTCCCTGGCTGTTCTCTATAGGACTTCTAGCACTTTATTGAGTAAAAGGATACCAAGTGAGCCTTTTTTTTTTCTTCCCTTGTTTGAGATTTTTAGAGAGAAAGTTCTCAGTTCTTCCTCATGAACAGAAGACTAGCTATCGGACTTTTGGATATGGCCTTCTATGATTAACTATGTTCCTCCTGTATGTAATTTCATGAGAGTTTTATCACAAAGGGTTACTAAGTTTTATAACATTCTCTTGTATCTGTTGAGATGATCACATACTTGGTTGCAGTACATTTATTGATTTGTATATGCTGCTGTTTCTACCTCTCTTGGAGCTCTCTATAGCCTGGATTAGCCTCCAACTCATGACAGTCTTAGTTTTTTTCTTACTCCAGTTAAGTATTTATCAAATGCACTTTTTAGAAGAACCATCTCTGGTTTGTTTGTTGTTGTTTTTTAGTTGATTTTTGTAGCTTTTAGTCCCTTTTGCATTTATTTTTGTTGTGATCTTTGTTATTTCTTTCTCCTAACCTAGAGTTTGGTTTGTTCTGTTTCTAGTTACTTAAAATGTAACGTAAGTTGTGTGTTTGAGATCTTTTTAGGTTTTTGATGTGTTGTATTTCTATTTTCATTTTTTCAAGGAATCTCAAGTATTTCCTTTTGGTTTCCATAATCTATTGGTTATTTCAGAACAACTAGGCTGCTGTGGTAGTAAACACCTGTAGCCTCTATATTTTAGGAGGCTGATACATGAGAATTGAGAATTCTAAGTAAGTAGTAAGAGCATCTCAAAAGAGAAAAGAAGAACAAGAGAATAAGTTTTAAGGTTTTCCTGTAGTTGTATGGTTTCCAAAGTTGTATTATGCTACTAATTTTTAGTTTTGTTGCACTCAGGTTGGAAAATACTCTAGATGTGATTTCAGGTTTCACAGTTGAGCTGTTTTCTTTTTCTTTTTGGTATTTTGAGACAGCGTTTCTCTGTGTAGGCTTGGCTGTCCTGGCCTCTATTTGTGTAGACCAGGCTGTCCAGGAACTCACAGTGATCTGCCTGCCTCTGCCTCCGGAGTACTGGGATTACAGGTGTGCGCCACCACGCCTGGCCTGAGCCATGTGTTCATGACTACATGATGTGTCTTGAAAAATATCGTACATGGTAATGAGAAAAATGTGTAATTTACAAGTCTGGGGGGCTGTTCTGTTGGAGTCTATTTGGTTTAGGGCAGCTTAACTGATGCTTCTCTTGGATTTCTGTCTGGATGGCCTGTGCATTGCTGGCAATGGCGTGTTAGAGTTCCTTAGGGTCCCTTGCTGTTCCTACATTGGAGTCTGTGTTTTCCTGCGCTGACAATGTACTCACAGACATTTACAGTTCCTTCTTTTGACTGAGTTACCACCTCACCCTTTGACCCTTGGTCTTTAGACAGTGCTCTTCCTTATTGCTCTTGCCTGTTTTTGAATTGAAATCGATTTTACTTAATATAAACATGGCTACTCTTGTTTTTTTAGGTTTTTGCTTGTAATATCATATTCTGCCTCTTTGTGCTCTTCTGTGTTCAAAGTGAAGCTAGTTTCTTATTTGTTTGTTTGTTTGTTTATTATGTATACAGTGTTCTGTCTGCATGTAACACCTACAGGCCAGAAGAGGACACTAGAGCTCATTATAGATGGTTGTGAGTCATCATGTGGTTGCTGGGAATTGAACTCACGACCTTTGGAAGTACAGCCAGTGCTCTTAACGTCTGAGCCATCTCTCCAGCCGCCAAAGTCAGTTTCTTACAAGCAAATGTAGTTAGGCCTTGTTTTTTCACCCAGTTAGTCATTTTAATAGGATAATTTCACATTTAAGGTTATGACATATAGGTAACTTGTTTCGCTATTTTGTTATTGTTTGTTTGTTTCTGTTTTATACTCTTCTGTAGAAGAATTCTAATTTAGAACATGGCTGCTCTGGTAAGAGATCACATCCAAAGACCTTCCTGGTCTGTGTGATCCAGCTGGAATACAAACATGCCTTTAATCCAGGAGACAGAGGCAAACAGACCTGAGTTCAAGGCCAGCCTGTAGAGAGCAAGTTTCAGGTAAAGAAAAGCTTAGGTCCCGGTGGCACACACCTTTAATCCCAAACAATGAAGGTAAAGTTAGTTTGTAGAAGGAAGCACCCATGATTGAAAGTGATGTTTAATTGAGTGGCAGAAAAAGTAACAAATCAGAGGAAGATTTGACAGAATAGGATACACTCAACTTTCCCAAAAAGAGAGAGGAAAGGGAAGCAGAGAGATGGGGGAGGCGGTTTTACAGGAAGAGTTGGATGAGAGGACAAGCTAGATGCAGGTGAAAGCGGAATGAGTCAGAGAATGAGAAGGAGCCAGAAGACTAGAGCGGAGGCCAAGCAGAGCAATTCAGAGGCTGAGAGAGAAGCCAGAGTCTGTCAGCCAGCTGGGAGAGGAGTTGAGTCAGAACAGCTGAGGTGAACCAGCCAACCAGAGCTCAGGAGGAACAAGAAAGGAGGTGGGCACGGTGGCTCACGGCTATGCTCTCAGCACGCTGGGGAGACAGAGGCAGGTGGATCGCTCTGAGTTCCAGGTCAGCCTGGTCTACAAAGCAAGTCTAGGACATCCAGGGCTACACAGAGAAACTGTGTCTCGATAAAACAGAAAACAAACAAACAAACAAACAGACAAAAAACAGGAAGAGAAGAAAGGAAAAAAAGAAATAAAGGAAAAGAAAGCAGGTTAAGCCAACCCTGAGGAGCAAACCAGGAAGCTGGGCTCCTTCATGGCCTCTGCTTCAGTTCCTGCTTCCGGGTTCTTGGCTTGGGTTTCTGCCATTACTTTCTTTGTTAATGGACTGTGATGTGGAAGTGTAAGGTGACAGGAACCTTTCTTTCCCAAGTTGCTTTTGGTCATGGTATTTTTTTGTCACAGCAGTGGGAGCCCTGGAATTGGAGCTATGGATGATTATGCACTGCTTTCAGTTTAGGAAAATGAACCCCGGTTTTCTTCAAGAGCAGACAGGACAGTGCTCTTAGCTACTGAGCTATGTTTCTAGCACCCACAATTAGTTTTCCAATAAAAAGAAAACATTACTTTTAGATATGTGAGGACTTTCAGTAGACTGAGCAGGGTATATGTAATCTTTTGTGAAATCACATTTTACAAGAGCTTAAACCACCTTTCCCTTATTGTTTTAAATAGGGTTTCGTTGCGTGACCCATAGCAGCCTTGAACTCACCGTCCTGCCTCAGCTTCTGCAGTGCTGAGATTACCAAGTACCCACCCTCACACCAGTTCTCCTTGCCTAGTGTTGACAGTGTGATGGATACACAGGGATCATATCTAAATGAGGGGCATCTCATGAGACTACTTGCTTTCTGGGCTGCTTCTGATGTTTCATTAGCGTCCTGGAAGTCTTAGCTTGTTGTCTGGTAAAAAAAAATTATTAAAATGATAATTAAAATTTGACTCAGATTTGTTCCACCCGGAGTTGGTTAGTTTCTGTAGCCCTCCAACATCCACAGACTTTTGAGCTGCACTTGGCTCTGTGTCCATAGGCTTGGGTAGCAGGCAGGGTGGTGGGTGTTGCCACCTTTCAGAATGGACTAGAATTGGATATGGGAGCAGAATGGGTTTTCTTTTTTAGGATATGTTGAATAAAAATTGGTATGGTAGCCAGGTGGCAGTGGCGCATGCCTTTAATCCCAGCACTCGGTAAACAGAGGCAGGTGGATCTCTGAATTCAAGGCCAGCCTGGTCTACAAAGTGAGTCCAGGACAGCCAGTGCTACTCAGAGAAACCTTTCTGTCTTGAAAAAACAAAACAAAATAAAAATCTATATTCTCTTTTTAATTCTGGGAGTCAAAAAATAATAAATTTCTAATAAATTTTACCTAATACCTACAAAATTATGTGCATTCTTGCATATTTAAATTGTTTTATTTTTAAGGTTATAATTACAGTATTTCTCCCTTCCCTTTCCTCTCTCCAAACCCTCCCATATCACCTTTTCCTTCAAATTCTTTTCCATATTTAAAGTAATTTTTTACAGACTTTTTTAATTTTTATTTTTAAGAGTGTGTGGTGTATGTGTATATATGCCTGTGGAGACTAGAGGAATTTATTCCACCCACTGGAAATTGAGTTTCAAGTGGGCTGCCACACATGGATGCTGGGAATCAAGCTCTGGTTCTTTGGGAGAGAGCTTACCCGCTGAGCCATCATATCTCCTCCAGCTGAATATTATTTTTCATTTTTTTCCAAGCAGGTTGGTGGTGAGCACACTCTTTTACCTGAATGACTGTTGTAAGTTAACAAATTAACAGTAGGCATGCTGTTTTGTGTTGTTTGACAGACAGTGAAATCCGCTGTGCAGACCATCACTGTTGGAGGAATGAACGCATCACAGTTTAAGACCATCATTCCTCTGGCAACTGCTCCCAATGTCCAGCAGATTCAAGTGCCTGGAAGCAAGTTTCATTACGTCCGACTTGTTACTGCCACAACAGCCAGTAGCTCAGCTCAGCCAGTCATTCAGAATCCCAGTGTAAACACTCAGCCTCTTCAGCAAGGTGTGTGACCTGTTTTCTTTTAACAGTAACAAATGCTTTTTAACATTGTTAAACAACACCTCTGGTTTTTGTTTTGTTTTTAAGTCTAGCATTTCCTTTGAAGGTGTGAACCAGTGGCTCCTGAAGTTAGAGCAGGGTTGTATGTAAGCACTATCATTCTTGAGAAGTTAATTGCTATAACACCAGAGAATCACAAGTATTGGGTAACTGGGAGCTGTTTTACTGCTTACTCCTCCACTTTTGATGTCAGTGGGATAGATTTAGTTAGAACCAAATGCTTTGTTTAGTTTCTGAACTATACAGCTCTTTGATAAGGTTTGGGTCAAATGTAACAATTAGTTTAATCTTCTGAATAGCACTTACATTAAAATTCTAATTAGCAAGGCTACTCAGTTGGCAGAGTGCTGGCTTGCATGCATAGAGCCTTAGGTTTGCTCCTTAGCATGCCTTATAAGCCCAGCACCAGGGAGTCCTCACTTAGATGACAGTTTCAAGGCCAGCCTGCAAGGAGACTGTCAGCAAACACAGCTTCCATTGCCTGATACCTATGCACAGACATGTTTAACTGTTCTCATATTTGGCTACTTTTTAAGAGTTGAGCAGAATGAAAGGCTCAGAATAGCTTAGAGCTTAGAACCTGTTTTTCTTTGGGAAATTGCTTTATGGTCCAACAATGTCAAATTGAAACAATGAGTATGTAGCCAAGTGTTGGAGTGCTCACCTTACGTGTAAGGCTGTAGGTTCGACCCCCAACACCACAAAACCAAATGCAGAAGCGAGTGGAAGAATCAAACAGCAGGTGGTTGCTTAGTTTTTCAGTTCCTTTTGAAGGGTGGTTCACAAGTCTCGGCACTCATGGGGGCTTCTCTCCTTCCCTTATGTGGGTCCCAGAGATCAAACTTGCGTCTTTTATGCTTGGTGACAAGCACCTTTACCCACTGAACCACATGCCTGGCTCTGTCATGGCGTTCTCAATGAAAGAAAGAGAAATGAACTTGAATGTCATGAAGTATAAGAGTAAAGTTTTGTGTTCTCAGTAACTTAGTAGGGATGGATTCACGCTAACTACATATCATACAGATAAAAGTACTTGCCAGCTGCTCTCAGTTGTATTTTATGGGGTTTTGAATGTGTATCGTATGCTATGACTCCATGCCCACTGTGGTGTTAGCATTATTTTATTCATTGGTATAAAAAAAAAGTGAAGATACAGGAAGGGAGAGGACTGGACTTGGCCATCCCACAATTCTAATGTGTTTATTCTTCCAACTTAGGGTCTCTTTCTGCATTTCTCTACTCCATTTCTTTCCCCTTTGTCTTCCTCACAGTCTCTGACTGCCTCCTGCTTCCAAACGCCTTTGCCTCCGCCACCTTGCTCTGCCCTCTTCCAGCCATTCACATACAGATACTATCATGCACTTTCTCTCCGATGCACCTGTGTTTTCTTTTCTATCTGTCCTTTTCATAAAACATCTGCATGTTAGCAATATTTATTATTTTATAGGGATAGTAAGTCGAAGTTAAAAGTTTTAATAGATAAGCTGAAAAGGTGCTCGGGTTTATTAGATACTTTACTGTAAATGTACATGTCTTAAGTTTTCCAGGAGGATGTGTATCATAATAATGATTATTATGCCACATAACATATCTGGTATAAGGAAGTTTATTGTGGGAAGCAGGGATGATGGAAGAGGTTAGAGAGGGAGGGAAAAGGGGGAGCACCCATGACAGAGAGAAAGAGGCAGAGAGAGCTGGGGAGGCTGGTGGTGTCCTTTTATTAGGTATGCACCTGGTAGTGGCAGCAGGCGATATCATCGGAGGTTACTAGGACCCTGAAAGGCAGGCTAGTGGGACTGCCTGTAAATTAACAATGTGTAACACATGTGTGCACGTGTGAGCGGAAGAGGTGAGGACAGTCCCATCTTGATGTCACAGGGCAGGCTGCAACCTTTCAGCATTATTTTTCTGAGCATCAGGAAATTCTCCTAGTCCGTGCTGCTTGGTCTGTGTACCCACAGGAAGGCAGCTATCATCTCTTTTCTCCAAATGGCAGGCTAGAGGTCAAGTGTATATTTGAGCTTTCTTTTTATATCTAGTGTTGCCAGGACTAGTCTATAGTGGCTTTTATAACGTTAGTCATCTTTTGGTGTAACTGGGGGTAATCAAACTCAGAAATAGCTTCAAATCCAATGTCACTGCATCATACTCAATGTTCTGTTGCTGTGAAGAGACACAGTGACTATGGCAACTCTTCAGAGGGTTAGTCCACATCATCGTGGTGGGGAGCATGGTGGCAGCAGGCAGGTGTGGACCTGGAGAAGTAGTCCAGAGCTGCATCCTGATGTGCAGGCAGAAGGAGAGAGAGCTTGGTCCTGGCACGGGTTCTAACAAGTTCACACCTCCTAATCCTTCTAATCTTTAAAAAGAATTCCACTCCCTGGTGCCTTAAATATTCAAATATATGAGCCTGTGGGGACCATTTTTATTCAAACAACCACATACTGCTTCTGTACTCTTTTTGTATTATAACTTCATTGAAATGTCTTATATGCATCTTCAAATTCACTTTTATATGCATGCATGCATGTATGTGAGTGCAGGTGTGCACTTGGCACAGAGCACATCTGGAAGTCAGAAGACAGCCTTGGTGTCAGTTCTCACCTTGTTGGGAGCTCCTGTTGTCTTCTGCTCAGAACACTGGACTAGCCAGCTCCTTGAGCCTCCGGCACTCCTGCCTCACCTCCCATTCTCTGTTAGGCCTGCTGGGATTGGGCACAGTGGGCATTGGCTTTTGTGTGCAGGTCTGAGGTGCTGATGCTCTTGTGGGAAGGGCTTTAGCCGTTGAGCCACCTCCTCGCCCAGTGAGGGCTGTGCAGTCACCATCACTGACCACACTTCTCCCACTTCCTCAGTTTCTTTTCCCTAGTCTGTCACCTTATAGCAGCTGCTGTCCTGTAAACCAGAGTACCCCTTGTACAGAGCTGTCACCTAAGGCACTCCGTGTCTCTATGCTATAGCTACTAGCCTGCCAGTCGCCATCAGAAGTTTAAGGAAGGAAGAATCTCATTGACATATACAAAGACTTTTTCATTTATTGTTTAGGACAGTCTCCCCCCCCCCCAATATTTTTCCATCCTTGAGACCAGGCTCCCAGCTTTACTCTTGCATGAGTTAAACACCAGGTGATATCCTTCCTACCCCATCTGCCTAGCCCCCACCCCACCCCCTCAAGGCTACAGAAATGGCGGGAGCAGGCTTTAGAATTACACTTAATTGCCCTGGACCAAGTTCTTCAGTCTGCTGCCACCATGTTACCTGAGTTTATCCGTGTTTATCCATCAGGGTTCTGTCCTCTGCCAGCCAGCTCACCTTACAGTTTTAGGTCAAACAGCCATCCTTGTTTGGATAGCTCTGCAGTGACTGGCGGTTTCTTCCCTTCCACCTCCTGTTCCCAGCACTTGCAGAGGGTCAGCTCTTGCACGCGTCCCAGGTCTCTGACATGCCCTCCTTTACCCGCCCCTGTGCTGGCTCTACCTGCTGTCCCATGCTTGCACCCTCCCTTCTGCCTTGTCCTGTTTCTTGCAATGCGAGTTGGATTGTTTTACATCTCTTACATACTACTACCAAGTAAATTTTCTATTGGGCTGTTTTCTTTTTCTTTTCTTTTCTTTCTTTCCTTCCTTCCCCCCCACCTCAAGACAGGGTTTCTCTTGTAGCCCTAGTTGTCCTGGACTTACTTTGTCAACCAGGCTGGCCTCAAACTCAGAGAGATCTGCCTGCCTCTGCCTCCCTGAAAGCTGGGATTAAAGGGGTGCGCCACCATGCTCAGCCCCTTTTGTGCTGT
Source organism: Acomys minous (assembly GCF_964271855.1). Classification (NCBI taxonomy): domain Eukaryota; kingdom Metazoa; phylum Chordata; class Mammalia; order Rodentia; family Muridae; genus Acomys; species Acomys minous. The sequence goes on along the minus strand of NC_140497.1, from coordinate 79,492,794 downwards.
TTCCCTAGAAACTTCTCATTGCCTATAGAATTAACACCGCAGAATAAGATTGGGCATGAAAGATCTGTAAGTTCAAGGCCAACCTGGGGTACATAGCAAGGTCCAGGTCAACCAGAGCTACATAGAGAGACCCTGTTTCAAACAAAACAAAAACCAGAGCCAGGCATGGTGGCACACGCCTTCCATCCCAGCACTCGGAAGGCAGAGGCAGGCAAGTCTGTGGATCACTGGAGTTTGAGGCCAGCATGATCTACAAAGCAAGTCCAGGACAGCCAAGATAACATAGAGAAACCGTGTCTCACAATACAACAACAACAAAAAGCCAAAACAAAACAAAACAAAAAAGAATAAATATATACATTTCTACCTTAACATTCAAAGTTTTCCAGCAAAAGTTTCCACTTCTCATGCGCAGTCTACAAAGAGGCTCTGCCTTCACCAGTACTGGACACTGAGGGCCTCTCACTGTGGTGTTCTCTGTGAACTCTTTCCATATTCTCTTTTTTTTGCCAATACATGTATATTCTCTTCTTTGAAATCTTAAGGCACTTTATCTTCTTCTTCCTCTTCCTCCTCTTCCTTTTTTTGGGGGTGGGGGACGGGTTTTTCTGTGTGTAGCCTTGGCTGTCTTGGACTCACTTTGTAGACCAGGCTGGCCTCAAACTCACAGATCCATCTGCTTCTGCCTCCCTGAGTGCTGGGATTAAAGGCATGTGCCACCACGCCCACCTCCACTTTATTTTCTTTAAAGATTTTTTTTTGAAATTTAAATATAATCACTTTTTACTCCTTTCTTTCCCTCTCTCCATCACTTCCCTCACACACCTCTTTGTTTTCCCTGAAACTCATTAGCTCTATTTCTTTAATTGTTGTTACACACACACACACACACACACACACACACAAAACACACATACACTCATAAAAACCTGCTTAGTCTCTATAAAGTTACTTGTAAGGTTATGATTTTAGTATTTGTGAGTTTGGAGACATGACTCAACAGCAAAGGGAGCACATGCTGCTCTTGCAGAGGACCTGGATTCAGTTCCCACCACCTACATGGCAGCTCAGCAATCGCCAGTGACTCCATTTTTATGGCATTTGACACACTATTTGAACCCCCATAGGCACCAGACATGCTTGGGGTGCACAGACAAAAGGCAGGCAGGCAAACCATGGATACGCATAAGATAATTCTAAAACATGTTTTAAGTAGTTTTTCTTTACTTGGGCACTTGCCTAGTCTGTTCAGCAATACAATCTTGAGTGCAAGTGTTTTATACTTCAGTTTCCTGGGGTGCACGGGCAGGAATATCATTTATATAGAAGCAGTGGTTACAGTAACAGCCGTGGTAATGACAGCTGAGGTTTATTGAGCACTTGCTATCTGGTGGGACCTATTGTAAACCACTTGAGGGAATTGACTATTAATCCTTACACCTTGTCTGGGTGTTTACTACCGATGTTGAAGATCCCTACACAGTTAAAAATGGCAGAACTGGGGCTTGGACCACTGGCTCTTCTGACTTTAGAACTCATTCTTTTTAAATTATTAGTGTGTGTTTGCATTCATGTGACTGTGTGCATATATTTGAATGTGTGTAGGTGCATGTATGCTCATGGGTTCGTGTGCATGTGCATGTATGTGTGTGTGTGTGTGTGTGTGTGTGTGCGCATGTATGTGTGTGGGTATGTATGTGAGTTTGTTCGTGTGTGTGCATGTGTGTCAGAGTTGTGGGAGTTGGTTTTTTTCTTCCATCATGTGGATCCTAGGGATTGAATTCAGTCTACCTGCTGAGCCATCTTGCCAGCGCAAGGACTTAGATTCTTAACCATTTTGCCCTGTGGTCTCTTGTAAATACGCTGTTGTGTAAGCATGATCTTTTCTGTAGCTTAAAGAAAAACACAGAAGTTAGAAATAGCAGCACAGAGTGGTGTACTTAGCTGAACTCGTAAATGGCAGTGCACTTGTTTGTGCAGCCTTGTTTAAGGCTTGTGAGCACAGGCTGTAGAAGTGTCAGCAGGGTGCTTTGACCTGCAGATAGCCCTCACCTGGGTGGAGTATTCACCTTAGAGTTAAATTTGCTGGGTGGAGTAAGCAGTTCGAAAAGGTAACTGATTTGTTTGTTTTCTTGGTTTTTGTTTTTATTTGAGGCCAGGTCTCCTTGTAGCCCTGGATGGCCTGGAACTCCTTAGGTAGTTCAGGGAAGCCTCCAACTCAGAGATCAACTTGCCTTTGCCTCCTAAGAAAGGTAATTATCTTGGATTCAAGATTGCTTCAAGGGCTGGAGAGGTGGCTCAGAGATTACGAGCACTGACTGTTCTTCCAGAGGTCTAGAGTTCAATTCCCAGCAACCACATGATGGCTCACAACCATCTATAACGAGATCTGGTGCCCTCTTCTGGCCTGCAGGTGAACATGCAGGCAGAGCACTGTATACATAATAAATAAATAAATCTATTAAAAAAAAGATTTTCAAAATGAGAATTAGGTGGATGCTTTAAGCTATTTCATAAGCATATCTTGAAGGATAAGTATTCTTACGTTTTTTGAGTACCATTTTCTATAAATAAGTTTTTCTTTTTCTTTTTAAAGCAAAACCAGTGGTTGTTAATACCACCCCTGTACGGATGTCGGTTCCACTTGTCCCAGCTCAGGCCGTTAAACAAGTAAGTATTGTGTAGCTCTCAGTCCTCCCTCCCCACGCCAGAGGGCAATTTACTGTTAGGTACAAGACCTAGTTATAAGAAGCTGGCATGGTGGCACACTCATTTAGTCCCAGCACTTGGGAGGCAGTGCCATGTGGATCTCTGACTTCAAGGCCAGCCTGGTCTACAGAGTGAGTTCCAGGACAGCAATGGCTACACAGAGAAACCCTGTTTTGAAAAATTGGAAAAAAAATATGTATAAGAGATTTATATTGAATTAAGTATATGTTTTTTTATTATTTAGTCACAAAATTTATTTATTTTTAATTTTTATTTTTTTAAGGTTGTTCCCAAACCAGTCAATTCAGGTTCCCAGATCGTCACTACTAGCCAGCCACAGCAACGGCTTATCATGCCTGCCACCCCACTGCCTCAGATCCAGCCCAACCTCACAAACCTGCCCCCAGGCACTGTGTTGGCACCAGCTCCAGGAACGGGGAATGTGGGCTACGCAGTGCTTCCAGCTCAGTATGTCACTCAGGTACGTGGGGGTGGGCGTGTGCATGGGCCTGGGGCCTGGGCTTGCCCTCAGAGTGTCTGCTCGCCATGTTCTAAGGACAGGGAAGCATCAACTGCATTGGAACACTTCTTCCTAAGTGCCATAGTAATTGAACATTTGGATTTATTTCTTTGTTTAGAATTTAGAAATATACAGCACAAATAAGATTTAAAAGTTGGGCAATTTAGAATAGTTGGGTAATAGGGCAAGACTATAGATAAAGAGTTATTAAACTTTACATTAAAAATTGGAATTGTGGTGAATTTAGTAAAGATTGTACCTACACTAACATTCATCTGCACACACAGATATAATGCTACTGGCTTGTGCTTGAAAATAAGCTGTAAGGTACATTTTTGGGGGGCTTTTTTTTTCTCAGACAGGATCTAACTCTAGCCTAGGCTGGCCTGGAAGTCACCATGCTTCCTTCCACCTTTAGAGTACTGGGAGGATTGGGAGCTTTTTTTAGCTAAGGTGTCGGAGACAGAGAGAGAGAGAGAGAGAGAGAGAGAGAGAGAGAGAGAGAGAGAGAGAGAGGTGTGTTTATGTGTTAGTATGATGTGTGTGTGCACACATGATGAACACATGTGCAGGAGAGTGCATATCACATATGTGCACTCACCTATTCAGGACAGAGGCTAGTGTCTTCCTCCATTCCTCTGTACTTTTACACCAAGGCATGGTCTGTGACTTGAACTCCAAACTTGGCAAATTAGGTACCTTGCTTCTGAGATCCTGCCTCCACCTTCCAAGCACTAGATTATAGGTGGGTCACACAACCCTGTGCATTTACATGGGTGCTAGGTGGGGATCAAACTCTGGTCTTCTCTCTTGTATGGCAAACACTTTGCCTACTGCGCCATCTCCCTGCCCCTTAAGATGTCATGGCTTAGTGACTTGTTCCTGTTATCTGGGCATCTTCAGAATGGAGGTCAAGTTGGTTGAGAGTGCTGATAACATGAGGCAGAAGCAGATGGAAGTTTCCTTTGTTATGTAAGATCAAGTGAATGAGCACCGTGTCCCGCACTGTTGAACTGATGAGTCCTGATTACAAGAGAATGGAAACCACATGCATTCTTTGCTATGTACAGTACATTAAAACAGAGTTCAGTATTCTTACCATAACATTTCATATGCTTTTACAGCAGTGCAGAATAGAAGGCGTGCATGGTCTGCCCCACCCCATTGTTTGTAATGTGATGAATAATACAGTACCTATCCTACAAGCGGGCACATTGCACTTGTTAGTTTTTTGGTTTGGTTTGGTTTGGTTTTTCGAGACAGAGTTTTTCTGTGTATCCCTGGCTATGCTGGACTCGCTTTGTAGATTAGGCCGGCCTCAAATTCACAGTGATCTTACTTGTGTACTTGCAGGATGTTCACCTAGAATTTCCTGTAATTCTGACATAGTCTTTTGTGAGATATCTTTTTATATCTGTAGCGTTCAATGCTGTAAAATACTCATACTATTTCACCAGTATTGGCTGAGGTCTTTAGAAACATACCATGAGGTTTATATGAAATTACTCATTGCTTTTTCTGTTTGGGCAGATATGCTTCTCACTCATTGTTATGTCTGAGACTGCTATCCATTTTTGCAAATATTATCTGAACTTTTTTTTTTTTTTTTTTTTTTTTTTTTGCCAATAGTTACAGCAGTCTTCGTATGTGTCTATTGCAAGCAACTCGAATTTTACTGGAACATCTGGCATCCAGACACAGGCACGGCTTCCATTCAATGGGTGAGTATTTTGAAATTATGTAAATTAAATTATTAAGTCAGTTCAAGTACAACATTAAATAGATTTATTCCAAACATATTGCATTTGGTTTTCCCTTTAAAGTTGTTGATTTATCCAAAGTACTGTTTTGAAATACTTCAAGTGGAAAGTTTAGAGACACTCAGTGAAGGGCTCCCTCGCGTCCTTGCCAGCGTTGCCATGTTCCCCTCACTGTTGTGTCCCTGTGTTGAACTTGAGCTTCAGTGGCTGGTTAGCGTGGTCGCAGCTTTGTGCTGTCAGCCTGTGAGCAGCACTGAGTCGGCCTCCTCTTCCACACACTCCCTTCCCCTGCCCTCCTCAGGAAACCCTAGGAGTTTGAAGCTGTTTTCATTCTCAGGTCTTTCCATGGGAAGAGCATGTGTGACATATTTGTAAGCATTTGTTGGTCATAGTTTTTAAAGTGTAAATGGAACAACCTAGTAAAGTTTTGTTGGAAATGGATGCATCTGTTAATGTTTTACTTTAGGAGGAATTTATGGATTGAAGGTTTTTTTTCTCATTTTAAGTAATTATTTTAATTGATTGAAATTATTTTTTGTGTGTGTTGTGTGTCCGGATAGCATAATCCCATCAGAGTCTGCCAGTCGGCCCAGAAAACCCTGTAACTGTACAAAATCGCTGTGTTTGAAATTGTGAGTACTTTTATTATTACTTGCTTATTTGATGCAACTAAAAATGTCCTTAAAATTAAATAAAACTAGTTGGGCATGGTAGTACAAGCCAAATAATCCTAACACTTGAAAATGGATTTAAAAGGATCCTCTGTTACATAGTGCTAGCCTGAGCTATATGGAACCCTGTAGGTAGGTAAACGGTAGATAGATGGATGATAGATAGATCTAATTAAAAGTTCCTAACAGACAAATTTTATTAAGTCTAAACAGTTTAAATAAATGTAAATGTGAATGGTTAAACACATGCTGCAGCATAAAAACTATCCATTCACTGATTCAGAAGAGAATAATCTGAGTATTGGTGCCCCGTTGGCTATATCCCCAGCACTGAAGAGACTGGGGCAGGAGGCTGGACAGGCATTCAGGCTCATCCTGGACTATCTATGATGGTGAGTTGGGGACAGCCTAGGCCACAGTGCAAGACCCTGACTGGAAAAACAAAAACCAAACGAAAACAAAAGGAATAAATAGAGTCCTTCATATGCCAGTAGGGTTGAGGGACATAGGTTATGTCTCAATATTAACAAGTTTGATCTTGTTTATGACCTTGTATATGGTCCCCTAAGTCGGAATACTTGTAATTTAAGAGCCATTGGATGAGGGCCCAGAGAGTTAGTTAAGAGTACTTGTTTCTCTTGCAGAGGACCAGGGTTCAGTTCCCACACCTAAGTGGTTTCTCTCAGGCCTTCCTTCCGACTCCCTCTTCTGACCTCCGTGCGCACCAGGCATGCATGTGATGCACATACATACATGAAGGCAAAACACTCACGCACATCCATCCATCCATCCATCCATCCATCCATCCATCCATCCATCCACATACATGATCATTGGATGATTAATTTTCTCACTAGGATTAGAATAAAGGATTTGGCATGGGAAGTTCAGTGAAAAGCACTGGTTCTATTGCGGTTTGGGATCCCAAGCACTACTGTTCTAACTTCTCTGAGTCCCTAGGAAATATGAGGCCCGGCTCCTTTTTCTCAGGGTGTTGAAATAACTCATTTAAGGGTACATAGATCACACAGTTTTTGTGTTGGCATTTGTTAGTTGGACTGAGTTTTTAGGATGAAATTCCAGAGTTGGTGGCTCTCATATTTGACTGTCCATCTGTATGTATTGTTAACTCTTTATCTAAGTATCTCTGAGTACATTCTAAAATGTACCACATTTATAATGTACATAGAAGTATATATACATAATCAAGTATTGCTAATTTTGTTTTAAAATAATGTTTTAATCTTATTCTGATTTTATCTTCAGATACTGTGATTGCTTTGCAAATGGTGAATTTTGCAACAACTGCAATTGTACTAATTGTTACAACAATCTGGAACATGAAAACGAAAGACAAAAAGCAATAAAGGTGATTCTTTTCGTTTAGCTGACAAAAACTCCTTTTACCTATTTTTAAAGAACTAGTGGCTTTACAAAGATAAACGCTAGTTCTTTACCTTTGAAGTGTGCACGTTGAACCCGTGACCTGACCTGAGTTGTGTTTGGTCTGTCCCAAAGGCCTGCCTTGACCGAAATCCAGAAGCCTTCAAGCCGAAGATAGGGAAAGGGAAAGAGGGGGAGTCGGACCGGCGGCACAGCAAAGGCTGCAACTGCAAACGCTCGGGATGCCTGAAAAACTACTGTGAGTGCTATGAGGTAAGCTGCCGCTGGGGAAAGGGAATCTAGCCATCTTTTGAAAACCTTTCCTCAAAATTGGCAAATCAGTGTGCCGTTACATTTGAAAATGTGTTTGAGGAAGGCCTGGGACCTTCCTGGCGGGGCTTGAGGAGGGCTGGCCCTTAGGCTCATCATTCAGTGGCTACACGTTTATGATTTAACGGGCATTACGTGAAAGCATGTAAATCAGAATAGCAGTGCGTTGACTTTTCACATAAAGTATTAACATAGTCACGTACTCACTACAGCTCAGCTCCTCAGCCAAGGCACAGTGCTGTCCACCTAGTGCCATGGGCTTTTTAGATATATATGGACACCACATAGCCTACAGTCCAAGGTAGGCCTGAAATAAAAGGTCGTCTTTACTAAGTTGCCAGTCCTCCCTTGAGGAGGACTGCTCTGCAGGAGGGAGCACATGGGATACCACAGGTGTGTCACTGCTCTCTCTGAGCTCACTGAATCCCTTCGCACTGCCTCCGTGACCCTTGGCCAGCTGTTTGTTCCTGCTGTCTTCACTGGAGAATGTAGTTGCTGCTCTGCCTTGACAGATCATGTGTAAAACTATCTGCTCCCTGCTTCAGACATGGTCTTAAACTCTTTTTTATTTTCAAAGCTTAAATGTAACAATCTGCCCATGTCTGATATTAACACTTTGGGTTGAGTCATTCCTATAGTTAGCTCTTCTACATTAACACTCTCTCAAATATCATTTTCAGAGGGAAACTTCCCCAACCCCCAATTCTGACAGAAAACCTATCTGTTCACATGGTAAACTATCACTACTATGCCTGTGCTCTTCCTTGGGAAAAACCTCCTCCATTCTACTACCTTCTCCCATATAAAAGTGATCATATTAAGGTTGGTTGTTGTTGTTTTTCTGAGACAGGGTTTCTCTGTGTATCCTGGACTCCCTTTGTAGACCAGGCTGGCCTCAAACTCACAGAGATCCACTTGCCTCTGCCTCCCGAGTGCTGGGATCAAAGGCATGCACCACCATGCCCAGCTCATATTAAGGTTTTGTGTGCAATGTCTTTCTAATTAATTATTTGTGAATTTACTATTTAAAAAGTCAAGTAGTGATTGATACAGCTCAGTGGTAGAGCACTTGCCCAGAATGCTTAAGCCCAGCACATATTTATCCACAATAAATAATGTAATTCAAAGGTCAGCTCCTCTCAGAGCAGGAACTAATGCTGTATTAGTTCCACTGTCAGTACAAATGAGAAGTATGCGAAGTCTTTGTTTGTTTTATTTTATTTTGTAATTCACTTTATAGCCTGATTGTAGCCGCCCTCCCTCCTCCCAGTCCCATCATCACACCCCCATGCCCTTATCCTCAGAGAAGGGCAGGTCCCCGCAATGGGTACCAACCACTCTAGCATGTCAAGTCTCAGTGGGACTAAATGCATCCTCTCACACTGAGACCAGACAGGGCAGCTGAGCTGTGGGAAAGGGATCCAAAGGCAGACAGAGTCAGAGGCAGCTCCTGCTCTGTTAGGAGACCCACATGAAGAAGAAGCCGCTCGTGTGCTATATATGTGTAGTGAATCTAGATCCAGCCCATGCACGCTCTTTGATTGGTGGTTCAGACTCTGTGCGCCCCTATGGCCCAGCTTAGTTGACTCTGCAGGGCTTGTGGTATCCTTGATCCCTCCTGTTCCCTGAATCCTTTCCCTGACTCTTCCACAAGATTCCCTGAGCTCCACCTATTATTTGGATGAGAGTCTTTGCATCTGTTTTCATTATCTGCTGGATGAAGCCTCTCAGAGGACAGCTATGCTAGGCTCCTGTCTGCAAGCATAGCTGAGTAGCATTAATAGTGACAGGGGTTGGCTCTCTCCCAGGGGGTGTTCTCAGGTTGGGCCAGTCAGTGGTTGGCCATCCCCTCAGTCTCTGCTCCATTTATCCCTTCACTACTTATAGACAGGGCAGATTTTGACTTGAAGGTTTTGGGGTGGGTTGGTGTTCCTCTCCTCCACTGGAAGTCACACCTGGCCATGGCACTTTCAGGCTCCATGTCCCCTGCTGCTAGTAACCTCAGCTGGGGCCACCTCTGTAGACTCCTTGAAGCTCCCCCATCCCAGAGATGACCCTCACTGATTTCAGTTCTCTCTCCCAGCCTTCTTCCCCGCCCCCTGCTGACATCACCCCTGGTCCTCTCCCACCTAGGACCCTCTCTCCATCTACTTCAGATGTGTGTTTCCCCTTGTGAGTGAGATCCAAGCATCCTCCCATGGGTCCTCCTTAGCTTCTTTTGGTCTGTAAATTGTAGCCTGGTTATCTTGTATCTAAAGCTAATATCCACTTATAAATGAGTATACACCATGTGTGATTTTCTGGGTCTGGGTTAACTCACTCAGGATGGTATTTTCTAGTTCCATCCATTTGCCTGCAAGTTTCATGATGTCCATCCTTATTTTTAATAGCTGAGTAGTATTCCATTGTGTAAATGTACTGCTGTTTCTTTATCCATTCTTTGGTTGAGGGACATCTAGGTTGTTTCTAGTTTCTGCCAATTATGAATAAAGCTGCTGTGAACATAGTTTAGCAAGTGTCCTTATGGTATGGTGGAGTCTTTTGGGTACATACCCAGGAGAGGTATATTTGGGTCTTGAGCTAGAATTATTTCCAGTTTTCTGAGAAAGCGCCTGATTGATTTCCAAAGTGGTTGTACAAGTTTGCACTCCCCCAGCAGTGGAGGAGTGTGCCCTTTGCTTTACATCCTTGCCAGCATGTGCTGTCACTTGAGTTTTTGATCTTAGCTATTCTGATGGGTGTAAGATGAAATCTCAGATTTTATTTTGCACTTCTGCATTTTGGTTTGCATTCCCCTGATGTCTAAGGACATTGAGGATTTCTTTAAGTGCTTCTCGACCATTTGAGATTCCTCTGTTTAGCTCCATACCCCATTTTTTAATTGGGTTATTTGGTTTGTTGGTGTCTTAATTTCTCGAGCTCTTTATGTATTTTGGATATCAGCCCTCTGTTGGATGTAGGGTTGATGAAGATCTTTTCCCATTCTTTAGGCTATCGTTTTTGTCCTATTGATGGTGTTCTGTAGAAGTACCTTTTATTCTTCCTACATTAATTAACACAGTAAATTATTAGGGCAGTAGTTTTCTTTAACCAGCTAGTTCCCAAAGGATGGACACAGAGACTATGCCTTATTTTTAAGCTGAAAGCACAATGCTGGGCAGAATCTGAGCTACTCTAATCCTAATACCCTTAAAACCCACATACAAACCTATACCTTGCCAGTGTGATGCCTCCTGGGGCGGCTTCTAGTCTCTCAGTCTCTTTGTCCAGCCACTGGCTCCGCCATCCTTGTCGTGTTCCTCCCCCGTATACATCCTCCGTTCCACTTCCTGTCCTTCTGCCCAGCTGATTGGCCAAACAGCTCTTTATTGGCAATTGCCATACCTACTCAAGGCATTCCTCCACAATTCCCCTTTATAGTTTAATAAAAAGCCACCCTTTACCCATGCACTATATTATTACACATATATACAATAAACTACATACAGCAAGAAGAACCACAAAACAATCAGGAATTATATAAATGTTACATTCATAGTGTTTTGCTTATTCCTATTTGGCAACCTTGAAGAAAACATCTTTCCTTTAGTGAGTCTAAAATTCTGAATGTAAATCAGTATCTACCATATCTCATCTCCGTCAGTGTAAAACATCGTTCTAGACCTAAAAACCATCGTAACTCCTAAACAACTAAGCTTAATTTTAAAACTAAATATCTGGTCTTCAACCCCATCAGGGACTTGAGAAGGAATAAATTTAACTATCAAAGTAAGCAGGAAGTGCAGGTTAGCGGCTTCCCAAATGAGAAAATGACAGAGACAGTTTGTTGCCTGATCAGTCACCCAAAACTCTCTCTAATGTTGGAGCATCATCTTCAGCCTTCTGGTCCAAAATATCTGACAGACATATTTGTGAAGGAGGAACTATTGAGGACTTGCTTACCCTGTCTTGGTAGAGTTTGGCTGTTGACTCTGCCTGCTTCCAAGCTTGTCCATTTTAGGCAGAATTCTGTCTGTGGCAGATACGACGACATTTTTGCCCAGTGGCTGGTTTGCCTCATTTGAAGCCATCTCCATAAGGAGGTTCTTCTATGCTCATCATCTTCTTTGAGGTAGGCTGGGTGTTGCCAGAAGTTAACCTGTCTTATCCAAAGAATCCTAAAATAATAGTAATTAAAAATTTTTTTAAATACCATATTCTGTAGGTCTCTGAGGTTTTTGAAGACTGTACCTAACTATTTCATCTTAGTTATCTGTAGAATCAAACCTATCTGTTAAATCTAGGATGTATATTCTTGTGATAAAAATAGACTAGTATTTGACATAACCATGAGTTGATCAACTAAGAATTAACTTGTATTACTTATCCTATATAGCTTGTAATAGCACTTTCAGCGTATTGGAAATAAACCTTGTATTAATTCATTTGTATGTGTATAATACTTCATATTAAAGTAGAAATATATATAATGTATGTGAAGAATAATAATAAATTTGAATTCTAGTTTAATGTATCAAAATTAAATTTATTTTGTATTAATATACAAAATTCTATATCAATGAGTTAAAATTAACTTTATTTGTCAGTAACTATTACTGCCTGAAGTTGAGGAGTAGATTCAATAATCTACTTTTTGTGCTATCATCCCTACATATTTCAGTATTCTTCTCTCTTTCTTTTAACCCCTATCTCCATACCTAAGAAAGAAAGTTAAAGGAAAAGGGAGAAATCCCTAAGTCTAACATTGACTTCTCTCTGAAGAAGACCAATAATAACTTATAACTAATTCCCAATGACAGTAAACATCTAATAGCCCAAGAAAGCAACCAAAAACCTACCCAAACCCCCTGAAGGGAAATGGGGCATCTTTCTCTTAAAGTTTCTTCAGGCTGATTTGGGATGAATAATACCTATGTAGGTCCCAAATAAAATTGGGGAAAAATGGTTAAACAAGCTAGGAATAGTATTTGTGGTCCAGTCTCTAAATGTTTAAAAATTCCAGGCTTAATATAAGTCCTGTGTAGGACAGTCTGAAATGCTGGATCATTTGGGTTCAGGAGCCTTCTTTGAAGCTGTCCTTTTCTGATGAGGAACAGCAACTGAAGCACTTGGGCCTGGAACATGAAGGATGCAGGATGTCAGCATCTCAGCATGCTGGGGGAATGAATCCTGTCAGGTCTAATCTAGTTGTCAGTGTCTGATTCTTTTATTCTAAAAATATACAATTTCTGACAAGCATTATACAGTCCTAAAACTATGAATATATTAGGTGTGCAGGATGCACAGAACAATTAAGGCTGGTTTTCTGCTCTTTGTATGAGCAGAAGAAAGACATCCGCAAATCTTCATTCATGCCATATGAAGAATGGCATCTAATAATAAATCATGGGGATTCTGTAACCAACAGGAAGCTTTGGCTATGCATAGACATTCATGTCTCAGCCAGTCTCAGAGCTATTCCCATGTAGTGGGATTAGCAATATAAATTGACTTCTTGTTATGCAGTTTATATTCATGTAAACATAGACTTTCTTAAGTTAGCAGTCTCTCTTTTATTTAGGTCTGTTTTATTTTGACCTCTTTTAAAGACAAAACTTAACATCACCATTAACAATGAACATACCATCATTATCATATTGAAATCAAAACAAGATTGTATAGTTCTAAATGTCCTTCTCTAGGCTCTATGGCGCCTGCTGTATAGGCCAGGCTGCGACCTGCTTCCTCAGAGAAAGCTTCTCATTTTAGAGACAGGCTGGTTGCCCTGAGCAAAAGAAAAGGCATTAAGCTTTAAATAAAGTTTGTATATAGAAACTCCCATTTTATTTTAGAGTCTTTGCGTACCCTAGGCATCTTGTACCTCAGTTTTTACATTTGTTGCAGGTGTTTTTCTCTCATCCCTTCTCTCCATAGGGGATGGACGCTTCCACCTTCTAAGCATATGAAATGTAGCCTTTGAGTTTCTGGGACCTAACTAGGTTGATGTGCAGTTTGCCACCTGTAAGTTCTCTGTGTCTCTTTGCATCCGGCATGACCACCACCTGTCCCCTGTAAATGTGGCTCACATAGAGGGATAAGCCGGCTGCCAGAGCAGTGACACCTCAGCTCAGCATACAGAGGCTTTTCGATGTGGGAGGCATGGAGTTTGTATGCCTGTCTCCCTGCCAACACTCGGTCCTTACGTTGACCAACAAACAGAACATACCTTTTTATGCCAATTAACCCTTTGACACCAGATCTACTGTGGAAGCTCCACTTGTAAGGAGCTGGCTGGCCTTTTTTAGAGCAGTGACATCATTTTTCCTTACATAAACCTTAAGATTGCTGTGTATCTGCCCATTAGATCAGTAAGGACACACAATCCATTATTAAGAAAAAGGAACTTACATAGTCAATTTAAGGAATTCTTTTTCATTTTAAATCCTAGGCCGGCTCTGAAAGCAACTTCTTTTATCAGCAGGGCGTCCCCCCCTGACTTACTGTGGAGACCAGGCTGGGCTGCATTGTGTTGGATTAGCGGCGTGTGCCACCTCTGCCCTCTGGAGTATCTCATTCCACTCCCAGCCAAACTCTTCAAAACTCAAGCAAGGAGACAAAGGTCTACGCCTTGGGTCGGTTGTGCCAACTTAGGCTTCAACAAGTGATGCCCAGAGCGCGCTGACAATCACCTTGCAGCTAGTGGCATGAGCTCCAGCTCCTATCAACTTACCATTTTGCTTTGTCTTCCTAATTTCTTCTTGTGTGTCTGTGTGTGCGTGTCTGTGTGTGTGTGTGTGTGTGTGTGTGTGTGTGTGTGTGCAAGATCTCCAGAGTTTTCCTCTGTCATATCTGATTTTTATCAGTTTTGACGGAACCCATAACTTCTCCTTTCCTGTATGAACATATGCACACCTGTACCCCAGCGTAACACATTTCCTGTTCTCCATTCTGAGGCTAGGGTGTCCTTGAAATAGACAGGCTGATCTAACTCAGCAGGTTTTTCTAGAACTCGGTGTCTCTCAGCAGCCCTTGCATCATGTAATCTATCTCTGGGGGTCTTTGGTACCCCTCTCTGTTTGATGAGCTTTTCTTTTAGAGTATAAATGGATCTTTGAATGGCTGCTTGTCCTGTGGGATTATGTGGTGTACCTGTGACATGCTTTATGTTTTAATACGCAAAAAAGTTTCATTTTATTAGAGACATACAATAGAGCATTGTCAGTCTTAATTTGTCTAGGCATACCCATAATTGCTCTGTAGTACAGCTTGAAATCAGGGCTGGAGATACCTTTAGAAATTCTTTTATTGTACAGGATTATTTTAGCTATCCTGGGCTTTTTATTTTTCCATATGAAGTTGAGAGTTGCTCTTTCTAGGTCTGTAAAGGATTGTGTTGGAATTTTGATGGGAATTGCACTGAATCTGTGGATTGCTTTTGGTAAGATGGCCATTTTTACTATTAATCCTACCAATCCATGAGCATGGGAGATCTTTCTATCTTCTTATATCTTATTTGTTTTCTTTCTTCAAAGACTTGAAGTTCTTCTCATGCAGGTCTTTCACTTCCTTGATTAGAATTCTATTTTATATTATTTGTGGCTATAGTGAAGGGTATTGTTTCACTAATTCCTTTCTCAGCCTGTTTATTGTTTGTATAAATGAGGGACACTTTTTTTAAAAGTTAAATTTGTATCTGGCCACTTTGCCAAAGGTGTTTATCAGCTGTGGTGGTTCTCTCAAGGAATTGGGGGGGGGTCAGTTATGTATTGTATACTATCATATCATCTGCAGATATCAATACTTGGACTTCTTCCTTTTCAATTTGTGTCTTTTTGATCTCCTTTAGGATGGCCATTTTTACTCTGTTAATCCTACCAATACAAGAGCATGGGAGCTCTTTCCGTCTTCTGATACCTTCAATTTCTTTCTTCACAGAATTGAAATTCTTGTCATTCAAGTCTTTTGCTTACTTGGTTAGAGTTAATATTTTATATTATTTGTGGCTATTGTGAAGGGTGTTGCTACTCTAACTTCTTCATCTTTTTTTTTTTTTTAAGATTTATTTATTATGTATACAATGTTCTGTCTGCACATCCACCCACAGACCAGAAGAGGGCACCAGATCTCATTATAGATGGTTATGAACCACCATGTGGTTGCTGGGAATTGAACTCAGAACTTTTGGAACAATAGCCTGTGCTCTTAACCTCTGAGCCATCTCTCCATCCTCTTTATCATTTGTACAAAGGAGGGCTACTGAATTTTAAAAAATTTGTTTCCAGCTACTTTGTTGAAGGTGTTTATTAGCTATAGGAGTTCTCTGGTCATATGTGTATACTGTCATATCACCTGTGAATTGGGATACTTTGACTTCTTGCTTTCCAAATTGTATCTCCTTGATCTCCTTTAGTTGTTATATTGCTTTAGCTAGAACTTCAAGTACTATATTGAAAAGATACGGAGAGAGTGGGCAGCCTTGTCTTGTTCCTGGTATTAGTGGGATTACACTAAGTTTCCCTCCGTTTACTTTGATGTAGGTTACTGGCATGCTGTATATTGTCTTCATTGTATTTAGGTATAACATGGGGGTGTTGGAGTTTGTCACAGGCTTTTTTAGCATCTAATAAGATGACCATGTGGTTTTTTTCTTTCAGTTTGTTATATGGTGGATTACATTGATGGATTTTCATATATTGAACCATCCCTGCACCCCTGGGATGAAGCCTAATTGATCATGGTGGATGATAGGTTTGATGTGTTCCTGGATTAAGTTTGCAAGTATTTTATTGAGTATTTATTTGTATGTGAGCTCTTTAATTTTTTGACATCTTGAAGGTCCAGCAAGCCAATTTTGTACCTAATGCTAGAATATTTTTGCTTTTTTATTGGAATAACTCATAAAACATTTGGCTTGTGGTTATAAGCTATGTCATAGAACACTCAAAATGAGTATGTACAAAACAGGTCTATAACTGTGAAAGCATGAGAAAACAGCTTTGCTCTAAAGGTAAGTTAGAGGTGTTATCAGTCTGTGTCTGTGGCACAGAGCAGTCAGGACAGGCTCGCTCAGGAACCTCAAACATACGTGAACCTAATCATTCAGTTGAACTGGTTAACAGTCTATAGATTAGTAGAAGTCAATATTTAGTGGGATGGTTAGAAAGTGTTTGATTTGTCATTCTATAATTTATTTACAAAACAAACAAACAAACAAAACCAGAAAACAAAAAACTAGGAAGCTATCAAGCCATGAGTAGGAGTGGTTAATTGGTGATGTTTTCCAACAGATTGAGTTTTTTGTTGTTTCTTTGACGTTGAGTTAAATTGGCTTTGCGTCCTGTTGCCTTACCTCTGGACAATACATTTACACTTCTTGTTCCTGTCCTCAAGTCTTACATGATTATGCGTGGCTCTGCATGACGTCCAAATGCTTCAGCCTTTCTTGTGTTATCCTCAGTTCCTCTTGGGGAGGAGCCTCCTGGGGAGGCTGAATTTGCAAATCAGTAGATAGCATGCTGTAATTTCTCATGTATAATTTCTTTTCTGTGCTCTGTTAGTATCTTCCTAATCCAAATCTGGAACAGGAGAGATGGCTCACTGGTTAAGAATGCTCACTGCTGTGGGACAGTGGTGGTTGTGATGCATACCCTTAATTTCAGAGGCAGGTGGATCTCTGTGAGTTCGATGCCAGCCTCGTCTACAAAGTGAGTCCGGGACAGCCAGGGCTACACAGAAAAATGCTGTCTTTAAAAAAATAAAAGAATGTTCATTGCTGATATGTCCCCTCTGCTGAGTCTCCAAGAGTTAGGAAGATGTAAAGAACAGTGTGCTTTTATCTTTCATGTCCTCCCTCATCACATTGGAAGCCTGGTGACTCCCTGGGTTACATAGTTATTTCTGGGACATCCAGAGCTATGTAGAAAAACCATCTCAAAAACAACCAAAAAATTATTCAGGAAAATAGTAAAAAGAGTTATAGTGCCCATTGTTGGTGGAAATGTCAGAAAACCTTAATGTATACATTGTTGGTGACGTGAGAGGTATTAGAACTAGAAAAAGCAGCCTACCCACATCACTTAAAATACACTTGGAGTTTGATTTAAAAAAAAAAAAGTAACCAGGCATGGTGGCACATGCCTTTAATCCCAGCACTTGGGAGGCAGAGGCAGGCGGATCTCTGTGAGTTCAAGGACAGCCAAGGCTACACAGAGAAATAGAGAAATAGAAGATTTATTTGGATACTCTTCCTACCAAAAAAACCTTTTCATGAGTCACTTTGTTTCCCAATAATTGTAAACAAAATATACATTGATTATGAGAGGAATAAATGACCCAGAAATGTGGCCAGCCTGATCTACGAAGTGAGTCCAGAACAGCCAAGGTTACACAGAGAAACCCTGTCTCAAAAAACCAAAAAATAAAAAAATAAAATAATAATCGAAACAAAACACCAAAAAAAAAGTATGTCTTATTTATATTCATTGTGAAGAAAATGCTAATCCTATCTGGATGAGACTATATAGTCAGGGTGCAAGTGAGCTGAGGGACCTTGAGTGAAGCCCTGGCCTCAGTCAACCCTTGACTTCCCCACAGCACAGCCTTTGTCAGCAGGTCATGCTTTCATCTATGACATCAGTTGACAGGATAATGCTATTATTTTCCTGTTGAGAATCTACTTACAATAATATTTTCTACTTTTGATTTGGAAACTTCCCTTTGGTAAATCTTTCAGGCAAAAATAATGTGCTCCTCCATATGCAAATGCATTGGCTGCAAGAATTTTGAAGAAAGCCCAGAACGAAAGACACTGATGCACTTGGCAGATGCCGCTGAAGTCAGGGTCCAGCAGCAGACAGCAGCAAAGACCAAGTTATCCTCTCAGATCTCAGACCTGCTCACGAGGCCAACCCCAGCTCTAAACAGTGGAGGAGGAAAGTAAGTCAATACTTTAAAAAAACCTCTTTTTACCCATTTTTCAAATGTTCTTTTTAGGAAGACAAAGTTAAATTTGGGCTCTAAGCTGTTGTCGACCTGAATTTTCCATTTTTCTTCTATCTTTTGGTTTCTTGAGATGGGTTTTTCTGTGTAGTCTTAACTATCCTAGAACTCCCTTTCTAGACCAGGCTGGTCTCAAACTCACAGCAATCTGCCTGCCTCTGCCTCCCTGAATGCTGGGGTTAAAGGCGTGCGGCACTATGCCCAGCTTCATCTTATTTTTTAAGTAAGTTGAAGAGTAATAGAAAAACTGTGCCGTTCCGTAGTGCATAGCAATGATTTGTTTTCTATGGATAATCTAGCTGGATTGCTCTCTCCTGACTCAAGGTAAGTCTGTACCTGAAGAAACTCTTAAGAAAGCTAGGGTGGTCCACTTTCTTCCCTGTGGCTCCTCACTCCCGTGGTTGTCCTGCATTGCCTGTGTTCTCAGAACACTTGCGCATGCTCTACCGCCCTCCCGAGTGCACTGCAGTACCGTGTCTCACGTTTTCTGCTTTCCTAGACTGCTGCTCTGCAGTGGAGAAGCTTGACCTCAGGTTGAGCACTGGTGCCGTGCTGCTGCCCTTAGCTGCCCAGGGGCTGAGGCAGCAACCAGTTAGAGTCCTAGGAAGTCTGTTCAATAGAGCAAGACCCCATCTTAAAACAAAACAAAACAAAATCTAAGCAGCTGGGCATGGTGGCACAGCACTTGGGAGGCAGAGACAGGTGGGTTCCTGAGTTGAGACCAGCCAACAAAGCAAGTTCCAAGACAGCTAGAGCTATACAGAGAAACACTATCTCAAAAACCCAAATATATAAATAAAACAAAACTAAGCAATTGATTAACTAAACAAAAATAAACAAAAGTATTATATATACAGTATATAACACACCTTTAACTGAAAAGAATACATACCAAAGTGTTTAGAATAAATACTAGAAGGATGAAAATAAGCAGGCCTGTTTCCTACTGGAGTTACTTCTTAGTCTGCAGTGAAAGCGCTCTGTCTTTGGTCCCAGAGTTATGCAAACTGCAGGAAGCATTTCTGTTGCCAGTATTTTTCAAGGCCTGCTGTTAACACAGTCATTTAGAATTGGATTTATAGTAGGCAGTGTATTAGTGATTAATTTGAGAAATTATTAAGAGAATAAACCATTCAAATGATCTTTTTACACTGGTTCTCAGCCTGTGGGTTACAACCCCTTGGGGGGTGTCAAATGACCGTTTCGTAGGGGTTTCCTGAAACTACCCTGCAAATCAGATATTTACATTATGATTCATAAAAGTAGCAAAATTACAGTTATGAAGTAGCAACAAAAATAATTTTATGGTTGGAGGTCATCACAGCATGAGCGGTAATGCTGGCAGCGTTAGGGAGGTTGAGGGCCACTGATGTGGCAAATGCTGAAGTGGAAGCACCCGTGAGGCATTTCCACAGCGAGGAGATTCAAGTGGTCGAAACCTCCAGTAGACATGTAGAGTTCCATCTTTTCTTCAGCTGCATAACACTGTCAGAGGAGCAAATGATGTACTTTGTGCTCAGTGCATCTCCTGGTAAGTAGTTTAGATGTGCTCCCCCGACCACCCTTCCTCAGGGCAGCCCTCATGCCCTCACGTGGCTGCAGCATGAACGTACCAGTGGCATCTCAGGTCAACCCATGATCACCTGTGTTTCTCTCTCAAAAATCATTTCAGATTGCCCTTCACATTTGTAACTAGAGAGGTAGCTGAAGCCACGTGTAACTGCCTTCTTGCCCAGGCAGAGCAGGCTGACAAGAAGGGCAAGTCAAAGGCGGCGGCAGAGCGCATGATTCTAGAGGAATTTGGACGGTGTTTGATGAGCGTCATCAGCTCTGCAGGAAAAGCAAAAGGCGACCCTTGTGCCACGCACTGCTGACTCCTGGACAGAAGACTGGTGTGGGACTGCACAGAAAATTGAAGGTGCCAGCACACTTGATTTTTTAGAAGATAGTTTAACAATTACTGTATTTTAATTCATCCCTTGTTATAAGAGACCTGAAACTATAATATTGAAAGAGAAGGAATTTTAAATGAAGAAATTAGTACATTTTAAATCTTAGTTATTCTGCCGATGCCCCTTCTAAATTTTTTTCTTTAAAAATTCATTCATTGTATTATATATATATTTTTAACTTGCTTGGATTTCTTAAGAATTAGATGTTCTGTCTTTCTGATTCTCTTGACAAAGAACATTTATAAATTATTGTAATGTCATTTATAATGTATGGTGTTGTATGACTTTGTTCAGTAGACGAAGCTAAAGCACCATGGGTGTTGCCCATTCTTTGGCTCCAGAATATTCACAGGTAGAATGTCCACGTAACCAGATTCTTAATGAAACATAGCCAACTAACATTTTGTTTAGAAAACACCATCCTTCTAAGAAAAATCGACTTCTCAGGGTGGATTCTGGAATACTATCTGTTGTCTCCTTGGGAATATCCGGCGGGGAAACAATCCCTTTCACGCTTTTCAGATATAAACGTATTTTCTTTAAAGAAAATGGAATGTTAAGGGACAGTAATTCAGAGGAGGGCAGTGTGTCTGTGACGAGGAGTGGCTAACACGTCCTGGGTGTCTTCGTTTTCTGTGAAGGAGGTGGTATGTTTGCAATAATTGTCAAAGTGGTTATGATAAGTACTAAATTAGGATTGTGTGAATCAAATAAGCATTTTATGTCATAATGTAGAACTCATAAGCATCAAGTACAATATTTGGCTTGGATTGAGAAGCAAGGACACAAAACTGTGAGATTATGTATAATGAAGCTTTTATGCACACAGTTCTCTGTAGACCTTTGGAGCTAAGTTTGAATCAATATGTGACTCTTACCTGATTTACTGATAAGGTCTCCTAGCAGCTTCCACAATTGTAGTGAGCTTTTTATAAAGGAAGTTTAATATAACATTGTCTTTAGCCAGTGATTTGGTAAGCTAAAGTATGTGTGTTCTCAGACTTGCAAAAATAACCTAAATCATCTTCAATAATTAAAAACGGTATGAACTTGAGAGCCTGCTGTAATAGGACTCTTGAGTTTAGGACAAGGGGGAAATATGTTGGAATCGAGGCATCTTGTAAGGTACCTTAATCCTTGGTAATTATTAGCATATGGTTATTACCCTTCCTACAAGGACTCTATAGTTGTATGTAGTAAGTATGTATATATGTTCATATGAACATGAAAGATATAGGTAATAGAAGTTAACCCCAAGAGGATTCCGTTATTCATTAAAGTATCCTCCTTTTACAATGTGGATTCATAAAATTATAGTGCAGTAACTTTAAATGTAGATAATGCAGGCGTTCTCAGCACCTCAGGCTAGCGTGTCTAAGTAAACTCTGTATAAATGTAAATTAGTCTAAGAGGACAAAATAATATCTAATCAAGTTATTTTTCAAAAGGCTGCAATAAGTTTTTGGTCTAAACCTAAGCTTTGTTCATTTTGTATATATTATGTGTTCATTCTAATTGCACCATTGTGATATGTATTTATATACAGTGTGCACAAAATGTTTGTGAATTTTTGATTATAATTGTAGATTATGTATGATGGCATTGCTTAAGAATGTTTTGCTTGTAAAAATTTGAAGGAGCAATCAAATGCTACTAGTTGTGATTTTTAAGAAGCTTTCTAAAGTATCAGTCCCTTTCTTCCTGTGTGGTTCCCACTAAACAACTTTTGTATTAGGCATTTGCATCAAATTGCTGAACAAAGTTAATAGCCACAGTAATTCGCAAATTTCACAAGATTATTTGGGGAGGGTTCGGTATATAATTTTAAAGCCCTATTTACATCCCAAAGTAGAAAGATTATATTTACTAGAGCTATTCAAAAATACACTTTTCTATATTGTAAAAACAGGGCAGAGGAATAAATCATACAGAAAATAAACATTTATACTATTCTGTAAAAAAAAAAAGTTTTGCATTTTTTCTTTAGTTTAATAATACCAGTTTTAACCATTTACCATGCAGGAAACCTTTTAATTCACCAGATTTTCAGTACATTTGACATTATTTCTGAAAAAAACTTTAAAGATATCCTTGCATAATTCATAATCCTTGCATAATATGAATTGCATTGAAGTGAGAATATGTCTGTACTTCTCTGCTGCTGAGGCAGAAATGCCGTCTACTTTCTTTTAGATACATGATGCTGTGTGCCCATCGCTCTTAGTTCTTGTGACTCTGAAGAGGTAAACACAGCCCGTAGGTCTTACCTGTGAGATGGAAGCTTGGTGTTGTAGGGACTGGAGCGAGCAGCGCGTTGGCTGCAGGAGGAGGAGGGTGGGCTGCCTTAGCTTCCCCTTCTTTTGATACTTCATAAGAGACATTGTGCAGCCTTACGTAAAATGTGAATAAAAATAGCTTCAGAAAGTTTTTCTATTTTCGTCTATAATGCTGATAAGAAAAGGAATTCACATCATTGAAGCTCTCCTAGGACCTGCAGCTCTACCTCTGAGCAAACCGGTCCCTTGGCATTCTGGTCCCTTAGGCATTCTGGTCTGTCTTTGTGGAGCTGGAGATGAATGAACTCTGGACCTTCAGCAGCCCTGCACGCCCTGCACACACTGCACTCCTGCACCGCACCCACGCCCTGTGGCAGACACCCTGCACGCACTGCACTCCTGCACCGCACCCACGCCCTGTGGCAGACACCCTGCACTCACTGCACTCCTGCACTGCACCCACGGCCTGTGGCAGACAGACACCCTGCACGCACTGCACTCCTGCACCGCACCCACGGCCCTGTGCAGTGTTCCTGGCGCATCCACTCAAAGCCCCAGAACCAAGCAGCTAAATGTTACTGTTGAAGTGTCTCCTGTTGTTGCTGTTATCACTTATTTTGCGCTGTCAGCGATTGAACCTAGGACCTCATGCATGCTGGCAAGTGCTCTGCTACTGACCTGCATCCCCTGGTAGTGAAGCTGTTTTCTATTAGGTAAGTTATTTAAGCTTACCTCCCAGTTCCTGTTACAGTTTCTTTATCTTTAGATCAGATGTGAGGTTCTTGTTTGTGTTTATTTTGGTTTTCAGTGTCTACCTATTTAGCCTAGGCTGGCCTTCCCCTCCCCCACCACCAGTGTTTCTCTGTTTAACCTAGGCTGGCCTTCCCCTCCCCCACCACCAGTCTTTCTCTGTTTAACCTAGGCTGGCCTCAACTTCTCGGCAGTCCTCCGGCCTCAGCTCTCCAGAGTGCTGGGAGGACTTACAAACGTGACTTACTCACCTGGCTTGGTTGGCTGTTGCTTTGGCATTTTTGAGGCATTGTCTCAGGCTGCCCACAGTAAGTAGGAAGGATGGTCTTGACCCCTGATTCCCCCTCCCTTCCACCTCCCATTCCACGACACGTGTGTCACCATGCTCAGTGTGTCGTGTGGGGTGCATTTTTAAAGCCTCCTTTTAGAGATTTATTTTTAGTTGTGTATATGTGAATGAGTGTGAGTGCCTCCTCCAACATCCAGAGTTGTCAGGTCCCCTGCAGCCGGAATTACAGGTGGTGGGAACTGCCCTGACCCAGCAGCAAGAGCAGGATGAGCTGCACCATCTCTCTGCCCTCAGCTGTGTGTGGCTTTTGTTTCTTTCTTTTTAAGATTTATTCATGTATTTTATGTATATGGTATTCAGATCCCATTAGAGGCCGCTGTGAGATGCCTTGTGGTGCTGGGAATGGAACTCAAGACCTCTGAAAGAACCAGCCAATGCTCTTAAAGGATGAGCCATCTTTTCAGCTCCTTTTATTTTTATTTTTTCAAGTGGTTTTTAGATCCCTGATTTTTTGTTTGTTTGGTTTGGTTTGGTTTGGTTTGGTTTTTGAGACAGGGTTTCTCTGTGTAGCCTTGGCTGTCCTAGACTCACTTTGTAGACAAGGCTGGCCTTGAACTCACAGAGATCTGCCAGCCTCTGCTTCCCAAATCCTGGGATTAAAGGTGTGCACCACCCTACCCCACCTGGTTTAGATGCCTGATTAAATCCAGGGCCTTACACATGCTAAGCAAGTATGTGTAACCTCAAGGTGGGTTTCAAGTCTAACATGTAGTTTTGTTTTGTTTGTTTTTGAGACAGGGTTCTCACTATGTAGATCTTGTTTCCCTAGTAGGCGGCTCAGCTATGTAGACCAGCCTGGCCTGGAACTCACTGACCTGTGTGTGCCTCTCTGCCCCTGCAATTTCTGGTATTAAAGATGTGAACCACCACATTGGCCAAGGCTTTTAAAAAAGATTAGATTTTTCTTAGATAATAAATTTTTGTGGCCACATTTAAGACATTCTTAGCTTCTGCTAAATATTAAGTATATTCAAGGTGATAGGTCACTGGAACTTTTGTAGCTCTGTAAAAAACAAAGGAAAACTGATACTATATAAAAAGAATACATTATACCAGAAATAAAAGTGGGAGTCAGTATTCTTTTAATCAATGAAATTCACTGGATTGGGCTGGAGAGATGGCTCAGACGTTAAGAGTACTAGCTGTTCTTCCAAAGGTCCTGAGTTCAATTCCCAGCAACCACATGGTGGCCCACAACCATCTATAATGGTGGTCTGTCATCCTTTTCTGGCATGCAGGCCCACATGCAGGCAGAATACTGTATGACTAATAAATAAAATCTTTAAAAAAAAAGAAATTCACTGGATTTATGTACATAAAGGACAATAACATCTTTAAAAAGTGCAGGTCTTAGGAGTTGCAGGAAGTAGCCAGGCATGGTGGTGCACGCCTCTAGTCCCAGCACTCGGGAGGCAGAGGCAGGCGCATCTCAGGGAGTAACAGGCCAGCCTGGTCTAAAACATTAGTCCAGGACAGCAAAGGCTACACAGAGGAAACCCTGTTTCAAACAAACAAAAAAGTTGCAGGAAGTGATAGTGAATATAGAAGAATTCTGAACTGTATACTTTTAAAAATATTGAGTGTTATGGCATGTGAATTATATTTCAAGATTATTTTGCCAAAAGTACAGGAAAAAAGTCAGCACCCATTTATAATTCAAAACAAAACAAAACAAAACAACAACAACAACTCTGAAGCAAATGAAGAATAACCAGATAAAGAGCATTTACAAAATGCCACAGTGAAGCAAGCCATGGTGGCACATGACTTTAATCCCAGCACTCAGGAGGCAGAAGTGGTCCTCAGAGCGAGTCCAGGACACCCAGGGCTACACAGAGAAAGCCTGTCTACAACAACAACAAAGCCACAGTGAGCCACACTTGTGGTGAGCCAGTTTTCTCTGAGGCTGGGAACAAGGCCTTCCCACTCACTGCTCTGTAGTTCTTTAATTCATCAGGCAAGGGGAGAGACATACTGGAAATAAGTGACAAGCCTGTGCTTAGGTGATGTGATCGCCTGCACAGAAAAATCAGAATTGAATGAAAGGTGTCAATGAGCAAGAGTCAGCTGGATGTCCACATCCAAGCAATAAGCATTTAGAAACGGAAGCCATTTATAATAGCATCGAAAGTATGAAATATGTGTGTGCACATAGTCCATATGCTGAAAATTAGAAAACAGTGATATGAAAAGATATGCCATGCATTATATTTTAAAATGCAATGTTATGCCATTTCTTCCTAAATTTATCTATAGACTGAATGGAACTCTGATCAAACTCCCTGCACAAGTTCATATAAATATTAACAAGTAAATGAAAAGGGAAAAAAAAAAACAGTATCCAAAACCGATGTGTAAACAGGCAGTTGGAGGACTCATACCTGATTTCAAAACTGACTTGAAGCTACAGTGGTTAGGACTGATTTTAGTGAAATGACAGATCAGTAGATCTACAGAACATAGAGTAAACATAGACTCGCACGTCTATTGGTCAGTGTTTGACAGAACAGTATAGTTCAGTGTGGAAAGCAGTCTGAGACAATTAGTGCTGGGTTATCTGCACTTTAAAACACGTCACCACAGTCTTTACATCTAAGTCAACCGAAAGCAGATTGTGACTCAGGATTTGCTTTCAATTGCTGCCATAAAACACTGACCAGAAGCGCCCTGAGCAGGAAAGGGTTTATTCCTCTTGTATTTCTAGGTAACAACAGTCTGTCACTGAGCAGGAACTCAAGGCAGGAACTGAAATAGAGGCCATGAGGGACCGCAGGCTTGCTCCCCACACTCACGGGTTAGCTTGCTTTATTAGACTCCCAGGAGCACTTGTCCCACAGTGTGCTGGGCCCTCCCACATCCGTCAAGAAAACACCCCAATCTAGCCTGCGGAGCACTCTGATGAATGTGTTTTCTCATTTGAGGTCCCCTCACTCCAGGTGGCTCTAGCCGTGTCAAACTGACAACAACCTAAACAAAACACAGTAACTTAAATGTAGAGCCCAGACTACTAAATATTAAAAATG
Organism: Acomys minous; assembly: GCF_964271855.1. Taxonomy (NCBI): domain Eukaryota; kingdom Metazoa; phylum Chordata; class Mammalia; order Rodentia; family Muridae; genus Acomys; species Acomys minous. The sequence goes on along the minus strand of NC_140497.1, from coordinate 79,466,094 downwards.
CAAGAAAACCTCCAGGACCTTGGCATGAGAAAAGATGCTTTAACTGGAAAATACTAGACTAATCAAAAAGCCTGTTTTTTGAGATGGAATCTAGTGTAGGCCAGGCTGGCCCCCACAGCACACTATGTAGCTGAGCATGACTGTGGGTGTCAGTGTCTGTGTGTATAGAGGGAAAGGCAGAGGGCAAGGTTGGGGAAGTCCGCTCCCCTGATGTTGGGATTGAAGGCCTGCCCAACTATGTCCAGTCAAAGAACATGGATAGATCTATCTTTCTTTCTTTCTTTCTTTCTTTCTTTCTTTCTTTCTTTCTTTCTTTCTTTCTTTCTTTCTTTCTTTTTTGTTTTGAGACAGGGTTTCTCTTTGTAGCTTTGACTGTCCTGGACTTCCTTTGTAGACCAGGCTGGCCTCGAACTCACAGCGATCCACCTGCCTCTGCCTCCCAAGTCCTGGGATTACAGGCATACACCACCGTGCCCAGCCGACCATGGGTAATTTTTAAGAGAACATTAGGGGACTGGGAAAGCGGCTCCATTGGTGATGTCTTGTCCTGTGAGCACCAGCACCTGTGTTTTAGATACCCAGCACCTACAAAAGCTGAGTGCACTGGCATACACCTCCCAACACTGAAGGGGTGGAGAAAGGCAAAGCCCTCGAATCATTCATTGGCTGGCTATTCCAGGCTAGTGAGAGACCCCATTTCAACAGATGAGACTGAACAATGTAGGAAGACACCTGACATTGACCTCTGGCCTACTAACTAACATGCATTTTCACTGGCATACACACGGACCTGCAGCTGTGTGTGCACACACCTCCATGGACAAGTATATGCAACACACACACACACACACACACACACACACACACACACACACACACACACACACAGTTTATTTTGAAGGATATAAGATGCAGAGTAGAAATTATAGCCAGTTACTCTAACCAAACCTTCTTCACTGTGAATTTATTTCACCGTGAATCATAGTATAAACTCAAGGCTATGAAGCCATTCAGAATTGCAAGAACAGTTAGCAGGACTAAAAGCAACGATGGAAATGTTCTCGTCTTCAGCCTCTGTCTACCCAGCTTACCCAGCGTTTAAAGGAATAATGCAAAACACTTTTTTCAAATACAGAATATATAAGTACATAGTCAGATGTAAAGAGCAGTGAGCAGGTGTGAACTTTTAACGATTATGTGCAAACTGTGGCCATAAATCATAGGCCCTAAATTAAGGGGGATGACTTCGGAATTCAGGGAACCCAATGATTTTGAACTTCAGCAGCATGCCACATATAAAATGAAACGTGACACTGATTTAATTTTTCAAAACAGAAGCCCTTGTTGGGGTGGAATAAATAAAAATAGATTATGTTTTGTTTTGTTTTCTCAGAGCTGAGGACTGAACCCAGGGCCTTGCGCTTGCTAGGCGAGTGCTCTACCACTGAGCTAAATCCCCAACCCCTTGAATATGTTTTAGAAGGGGAATTTCAGTGAAAATAGTCAACTTTTACATATTTTTTCTTGCATTTTAAGTTTTCCTATGGGGATTTGCTGTACTGTGCTAATGTCCATTCCGTGGCAGTGATCTTTTACACAGTGTGCTACTGGGTCATGTTTCTTTCTTAGCCCTCAGCACACTCCTTGTTGGGAAAGTGTACGGACTCGTCTACTCTTCCCTTAAATGTGAGTGTGAGGGAACGGGGTGCTGTCCACCTTCAAGTCTGAACTTCCAAGTCCCTGGGGGGCTGGAGGGAAACACTGAGAGGTTTCTAGTCCGTCCTCAGTAGACATTTTTCAGTTATTAAACACATGCTGGTATGGCTTCAAAGGAATGTAAATAGGTAGTGTGTTTACTGAATGTTTCTCATTTGAATCTCACAAACACAAGTAGAGCTCAGAGGCAGCAGACGTTAAAGGCCTCTGCCTGTTTTCTGCTCAACACTGGACTTTTCTAAGAGGCGTCAAGTAAGTATACAGCTGGATATATTTTTCAAAAGTAGTATTTCAGAGCCTGCTGCTTGAAAGTGGAACTCATATAATCACCCATGTTCTGCATTCCCCAGTTTACTGCAACACAGGGAAGGCTCTCCCGGCACGTGATTTGCCTTCTGCCTGCTGTACTTCTAGTTTAGGGTACCTCAGGACAAGAGGATTTGCGATATTTCAATCTGCACTTCTATCTAACTTTTCAGACCATAAAAGTCTAAATTTTTATATTAAGGTAAAATTACACTCTAGGTTTTATAAGCATTTTACCAATATTGTGTGTGTGTGTGTGTGTGTGTGTGTATTATGTGTCTCTCTCCGTGTGCTTGTGTGTTTGATGTGTCTGTATGATGTGTGTGAGGTTGTATATGTATGATGTGTCTGTGGATATCTGTGTGACTGTATGATTCATGTATGATGTGTGTGTGTCTGTGTATGTGTGTGAGACTATATATGATGTTTCTGTGTATCTGATGTTTGTGTATCTGTGTGACTGTATATTTGTATGTATGATGTATGACTATGTGTATGATGTGTCTGTAGGATGTGTGAGATTGTATATGATGTGTCTGTATGTACAATGTGTCTGATATGTGTGTATGTGTATGATGTCTGTATGATGTGTGACTGTTACGATGTCTGTATATGATGTGAGACTGTATGATGTCTGTGTGTATGATGTGTGACTATTATGGTGTGTGACTATGTATGATGTCTGTATGTTGTATGTATGACTGTATGATGTCTCTGTGTATGATATGTTTGAGGCTGTATGTATGATGTCTGTGTGTGTGACTGTGTATGATGTCTGAGACTGTATATGTGTGATATCTGTCTATGATGTATGTGTGTGTGACTATGTGTATGATGTGTCTGTGTCTAATGAATATGCATATGATGTGTCTGCATGATGTGTGACTATATATGTGTGACTGCATATGTATGTTGTGTCTGTAATGTGTGTGACTGTGTATGATGTGTGTCTGTTAGACTGTATGTGTATGTTGTATCTGTATGATGTGACTGTACGTGTATGTTGTTTGTGTGCATGTGTGCAGGAGTGTGTGTGTGTGTGTGTGTGTGTGTGTGTGTGTGTGTGTGTGAAGGTAAGATGATAATTTTTCAAGTGTTGCTTCTTGCTTTGCACCTAAAGAAGGTTCTTCGTTGTGTCTGTTGTGCTGCTGCACACCCAGGCTGGCACACCCAGGCTGGCAGGTCCAAGAGCGTTCAGTGACTCCTGTCTCCTCTCCCATGCTGCAGCAGCCATGATAGGACTATAGGTGAATGTTACCACATCCGGCTTTTTACAGAGATTTCAGAGTCCTGAACTCAGATCATCAGATTTGCAAAGCAAGCACTTTTACCCACACAGTCATCTCCTTAATCCCTAGTAGTATCCTTTTTAAGATTTTGCATTTACTTTATGTGTGTGGGTGTTTTATCTGCACATATGCATCAAGTGTGTGCCTGGTGTCCTCAAAGGCCGGAAGAACTCATCGGATCCCCTGGACTGAGGCTACAGATGGTTTGTGAGCCCCCACGTAGGTACTAGGAATTGAACCCAAATCCTCTCTGGAAGACAAGCTAGTGCTAGTAACCACTGAGCTATCTCTCCTTCTCTCCACCCCTACCTCCTGTATTTTAAACTGTCAACCAAGCTTTTTATTTATACAAATAGTTTTATGTTTTAGTTACTCTGAGTTGTTAGTTGTTATTCAGACAACTTAAAAGAAGGCCTGACATTGTATATATGTCTGAAATTACAAAAGAATGAACAGGGTTTTTTTCTTCTTTCTCTTTTTAAACAGGTTTAGCTGTGCACACACCTTTAATCCCAACACTCAGGAGGCAGAGGCAGAATGGTCTAGGTTGCCCAGTGCTAATAATGATACCCTGTCTCAAAAACATGTTTTGAAAAGCTTTTTAACAGATCTGCTCACACGCCTGTCTTACAGGCAGCTTCACCAGCAGCACCTGATAGTGTCTTTTCCTCCTTTTTAGAAAACTCATATTCCAAGCAGGCCAAGCCAAGGAGTTCATCACATATATGCATAGGCTGGAAATACAAACCTGTCCATTGAGAATGATGAAATTATAAAATATGGTAGAAAATAATATGCTGTGTCTAGGCATGGCCATCGTGTAATAAATGTTACAGCAGCATACAGCAGCAGCAAACACTGTGTGACTGTCAAACAACACTAGTGTGATCACTCAAGCACAATCTGTAATATGGAACTAAAGGTCATAGGAACTTAAGTTTGCAATGGCACTACATTGAACAAAATAGATTACATGTTATTGGAAAGAAAACACTGCAAACAAGAGCCCCTTAGATACCTGTTCAGATCATTGATAAACTTTGGGATTCCCATAAGTGTTTTTGTTATTTTGTCATAAAATTCATTCTGACATGTAATTAATATTATCTAAAAGAAAAGTGAACTTTAAAAACAGTTGGGTACTCTTCAAAATTTTTAACATAGGGGCTGGAGAGATGGCTCAGAGGTTAGGAGCACTGGCTGCTCTTCCAAAGGTCCTGAGTTCAATTCCCAACACCCACATGATGGCTCACAACCATCTACAAGATCTGGTGCCCTCTTTTGACATGCAGGCATACATGCAGGCAAAACACTTCTACTTAATAAATATATCTTAAAAAACAACAACAACCCACATCCACTGTTACTTAGCAAATGCTCACATCAATTGGCATTACCAAACTTGAACTTCTGTAGTCCAAGAAAGACAACTAGTATTTTCTTGGAAAAAGTTTCTAATTCTTTCTGGATGATTATTTTTTTTCTCAGAGACAGGGTTTCACCGAGTCCACAATGGTCTCAAACTCACTGTGTAGCTAAAGATGACGTTGAACTCCTGCCTCTACCTCTTGAGTCCTGGGATTACAGGTGTGTGTCACTGTGCCCTACTCTGAATAATATTTTGAGGGACAAACAAGTTTTAGCTCTAATATTTAAGAAACTGATATTTAGATCCATTTGTAACTTTAGAAAGTGATTGAACACATTTCTCCATCATAGATGCTCATTTTGATCTATGAAAGTTAAATATGCCAATGCTTGTTGTTTTAAATGAAAATCCCAGATCGTTCTGTTTTACCAATAAGGACTCAGGAGCCAGGTGCTGTGGTGAAAAACCTGCTAGTTCAGAGAGTTAGAGAAAGCTCCCCACTGACCTTCCTACTCAGCTCACATCCCAATGGAAAAGGCCCAAAAGGCTCACTAGCTCAGTTGACTACCCAGGTAGAAAAGGCCAAAAAACCCAATGCCAAAGGCTTGCTAGCTCAAAGCCCAAAAAAGCCAAAGGCCACGGAGCTGAGGAGCTAAAGAGCTAAGAGCCAAAGAGCTCAAAGCTAAAAGCCAAAGCTAAAGAGCTCCTTCTACTTCCACACGCTGTCTTAAATAGCCCTCAACTCAAAGTCCCTCCTACTCTTTAATCTCTGTCAGGTGGTTTTATTGCTCTGCCTCTTGACGTAGGGTTAACTTTATTAAATTCTGTGTATAGAAAGCTCTTGGATTAAAGGTGTGTGTTAGGGCTCAATCATGCCAAACAAAAGACAGGTTTATACAGTTCACAATCTCAGGGAGCACATTGGGATCAAATATCCTGCAATAAAAGCTCATGGAATGTTAATTTTAAAATGGCATTTAGTGTGTGTGTTCCATGGCACATGTGTTAAGATCAGAGGATAACATCCAAGAGGCAGTTTTTTCATTGATCAAACTCAGATCACAAGTGTGTATGCATGTGGTAAGCATGTGTGAATGTCTATATGCTGTGGAGACCCAATATTGATAGAGAGTATCTTCCTTGATGCTCTCCGCTTTTTTTTAGAAAGATATTTATTCATGTATATGAGTACACTGTCTTCATGCACACCAGAAGAGGGCATCAGATCTCATTATAGATGGTTGTGAGCCACCATGTGGCTGGCGGGAATTGAACTCAAGACCTCTGGAAGAGCAGCCAGTGCTCTTAACCACTGAGCCATCTCTCCAGCCCCTGTTCTCCACTTCTTGAGAAAGTCTCTTAGTGAACCCAGAGTTTGCTAATCTAGCTAGCTAAATTGACCTGGGGACCCTCTGTGCCTCTCTGTGCTGCCATCCTGCCCGGCTTTTTAGATAAATTCTAGGGATCTGAACTCCAGGCCTCTTCCTTTGCAGGGCCACGGAGCCATCAGCCCTGTTGATTCCTTACTTCGTTTTGTTTTGTTTTCATTTTGGTTTAGTTTTTTGAGATAGGGTTTCTCTGTGCAGCCTTGGCTGTCCTGGACCCCTTTTGTAGAATAGGCCTTGAGTTCAGAGATCTGCCTGCCTCTGCCTCCCAAATGCTGGGATTAAAGGCATGTGCCACCATGCCCAGCTCGTTTATTTTTTTGATTCCTTACTTTTTAGCTGTCACTTAAGCTCTACAATATTTATGTCTTCACCTAAAAAAGATAAATACATGTTTGGTAGCTGGTCAGAAATTCAGAGGCTTGGAGGTCTCTGAGGATGGACTCCTCCCTCACAATTAGCAACATGTAAAACCACAGATTGAAATTGCAGGGCTCTAATGACTAATCAAAAGAATGGGACTTTTGTGGCATCTCCAGCCCTGGGTGGAGAGGTAACTCTAAACTGATCAAAGGGTCATAAGACCTTATCTACTCGAGGTTTTCTAAGAACACAGACACACCACTGTCCCTGTCCTTTATTTTATTTTATTTTATTTTTGAGACAGGGTTTCTCTGTGTATCCTTGGCTGTCCTGGGCTTGCTTTGTAGATCAGGCTGGCCTCAAACTCACAGCGATCCACCTGCCTCTGCCTCCCGAGTGCTGGCATTAAAGGCGTGCGCTACCATGGCCTGGCTTCATTTTTTTTTTTTTTTTTGAGCCGGTGTATTAGATTTACCATTACTGTGATGAAACACCATGACCAAAAGCAAGTTGTGAGGAAAGGGTTTATTTGACTTACACTTCCACATCATTAGTCCATCACTAAAGGAAGTTAGGACAGGAACTCAAACAGAGCAGGAACCTGGAGGCAGGAACTGATGCAGGGTCTGTGGAGGGGTGTTGCTTACTGGTTTGCTCTCTATGGCTTGTTCAGCCTGCTTTCATACAGAACCAAGGACCACCAGCCCAGAGATGGAATCACCCACAATGGGCTGGGCCCTCTCAAGTCAATCACTAAATAAGAAAATTCCCTACAAGCTTGCCTACAGCCAGATCTTCTGGAGGCATTTTCTCAGTTGAGGCTCCTTCCTCTCTGATGACTACCTTGTGTCAAGTTGGCATAAAACTAGCTAGATACAGGATCTATCTACATAGCCTTGACTGTCCTAGAACTCACTATATATACCAGGCTGACCTTGAGCTCAAAAGAGATCCACCTGCCTCTGTCTCTTGAGTGCTGGGATTAAAGCCCTGTATCATTATGCCTGGTGTCATTGCTCCCTCTCCCTCCTCTTTTTAAAGCTACTTCAAATGGGCCTGTCAATCACTTGAGGAGCAACAAAACAAACTAACAAACACACACATGTCTGCTTTAGAGATGTTTGTGTTTTAAAAATGCAGGCTGGCACAATAATCTCTTGGGCCTAAGTCTGCCTGGGCTTTTATGCCAATGGTCTCTGGCTGTTGTTTACTCTTGTCTTTGGGTAGACTTCATTTTACAATATTCAGTCCCATTTGTCTTCAACAGTGTGGTCGTGTGTGTCTCATATGAATTCTTTCATAGCAATCACAAGAAATGGAGAGCTAAGGTGAGTTCAGTGGGAGAGTCAAGTCATAAGTTTTTTTGAGGACACAATAAAATACCATCACTCTCCTGGCTTATTTTGGATCTTGATAAATAGACAATACTGTTGATTTTATACAAAAGCCATGACATAGCTGGCTTATCACATATAAAGGAAATAAATATATGCAGTTTGAAAAGAAAACTCAGGGCAGTTAGGAATGCACAGATCAGCTTGGTGTAATAGTACAAAGGTATAATCCCGGCACTACGGAGGCTGAGGCATGCGGGTAGAGTTCTAGGTCATCCTCAGCTATATTGGGAATTTAAGGCCAGCTTGGGATACAGGAGACCTTGTCTCAACAAAACAGCAACAAACACCAGAACTGAAGTTCCGGGGCGGGGGGGGGGGGGGGGGGCGGGGGGGGGGGAGGGGGAAGCTCCACCTGTGTTAGAGATTAGAGAGATGAAATGTGATAGGTCCAGAGTCAAATTACCTGTGCTAACTTAGGAACTCCTCAAAGCAGCACACAGACCTAACACACACATCTCTGTGGGAAGGGAATCCTGATCAGCCGAAGACTAGAGACAATGAACTGAGCACGTTAAAAACCTGGGCATGATGGTGCACGTAGTAGCAGTGCTGGGGAGGCCGAGGAAGGTGGAACTTGAAGGTTCTCTACCCAGCCAATTTAGCTTAATTGGTCAGTCCCAGATTATCAGTGAAAGACTGTCTCAAAAAACTTCAAGTGGCTGGCTCCTGGGGAGTGACACCTGAGGTTAGCTTCCGGCCTCCGCAGGGACCTGACCTGTGCCCACACACCTACACATACATACATACATACATACATACATACATACACACACACACACACACACACACACACACACACACACACTGAAATAAAAGCTTCCGTTATGGGCAATGACAAGCTACCAATTATCCACTTGGTAAATTGCACACAATGAAACTCGCATCATATGTGAATTGTTATTCATCAAATTCTGACATTGTGGTAAGAAAATGCATGTTGCAGCGGTCTCTGAAGGCTGATGAAGGTAGATCGCAAGTCTGAGGCTAGCTTGGGTTACAAGTGTATTCTCCGTCCGACTCACCTAAATAGGGAGACGCCACCCCACAAACAAAAAGGTTCTCCCTGGAAGTTAGTGTTCATAAGTTTTTATTTTATCTACTTTTCTCTTTCCTCCGTATGCCTTCATCATGGTATGCTGACTTTCAGAAACCGGGATGGCAAAGTCACCAACTCGGGAATTTCCTACCACACACCCCTGAAAGGCTTAGATAACTGGCGTTCACCACCACGTCAGACGCCTAATAAATGGCAAAAAGAAAGTCTTTTGAGTAACCTCACTCAAACCGGAAGGCAAACACTGGGCACCAGCCAGGTCTCTAACTGCCATGGACCCCTGCCCCTCCTCCGGCTGCGCACGTCCGGTGGCGGCACAGGACGTGCCACCGCCCCACCTTTTCGGTCCCGCAGCAATGCCGCCTGTACTCTAGCCCACACGGGCGGAGGACAGGTTGTGATGCACCGTGGGGACTCCCCGGGGCTGTGACCCCCTGTAGAGCAACTTCCGGCTATCCAGTCCGTGGAGCTCCCGCCAGACCTTAAGTCGCTGCAAACTCAGTTCCGCCTAAGGGCTGGGCAGACTAACCGGAAAAGCGGCCTTTGAACCTGTGGGACTCGGCGCCCGACTGCCTAGCCAATCGCGGGCCAGTCTGTTTCGCAGCAGCCAATCGGAGAGGCCCGGAGGAGGCCTGGTCCTCCGTGGGCCTCGCCTTCTCTCTTGCCGCCTGTTCTTTCTTTTGTTAAGCGTTGTGGTTGTTCTCGCGCCCAGACCTCCTCGTGTACGATCCGGCGCCATCGCGCTTTGGGAGAGCATGGGGATGGGGAGTAGCGAGGTGGGACCCGAGCTGACACAGACCTGGTCTTGGCGATGGCGGCGTGCGCTCTGGAGAACTTACTGGAGAATGGCCCCAGGAGACGGGTAGGAGTCTTGACGCGAAATCCGCTGACTGTTCCTTACCAATCTGGGACAAAAAGAGTGATTTCAGCCCTTGCCTCGTGGCTTCTTTTGTAGCTCCCTGGTGCGGAGGTGACGCAGATGATCTTGGTGTGACCTGGCGTTATATATGTGAACTTACAGGAGCATGAGCAAGGATGGCCGGGAACCCTAATCCAGTGAACCATTGTTCTGAAGACGTTTTGCTTGGATGAGGTGGTTCATTAAGGTAAGGTCTCGTACCCTTGCCATCGTCCAGTGCGGCGGGAGCTGCTCAGGTGCCGAGACGTAAGAGAAGGGGCCATCGTTCGGGGTTGGAAAGAGGCCTCGTGGATGGATAGCTTTCAGAATCGAGAAGATATTTTAGAACAAAACAAGTTCCCTTTTATTTACACTTCCAGGATCGAAAGAAAACTGACCAGATTAAGGCATAGCTTATTGTCTTTCACAAGGAGACTCTTAGCGTATTCATTCGCTCTTTTCTGAATAATGTTGGAAGCCACGGATAGAAGGTTTTATTTCTTTGTATCCTTCAAATGATACTAAAATTTCAAGTCCAACAAGTTTTTTTTTCCTCTTCTATTTTACTCTGTATTGAAGTCAACCAAGTCATCAAGGTATTATTTACTCACGCCTTTCCATTATGATGTGTTTATATTTTGTTTGAATGAAATAAACAGCTTTTGCTGTTCTTTTAAAGAAAGTCCATGAACTTTGGGGAAATCGGGTGTTGGGGGGTGGGAGTCGTGGTGCACATGTTTGCTTGACTGTTAAGATACAAGGCTTTCTGTTTGTAACAGTTTTCGTAACTGAGTTGTTTCACCACACGATTAACGGTACAGCTCAGTAGGTCTAGTATAATGTCACTTAAGCGGCTCTCAGCACGGGTCCTATATATTGCAGGGCTGGCTTTCAAGCCCAGGCCTTTGCATGCTTTTGGCCACTTCATCCCCAACCTGCACTTGTTCTTAGGGCATTTACAATTATAGATTACCTGTCCTGTGGTTCAGATGGATGGGATAATAAACTAGTACGCAGGATTTTTGTGGCCGGCCTTTTTCCTACAGAATACTGGTAAGATTGTGCCCTTTTTGCTGGGCGGTGGCTGCAGTAGGATGGCGGACACCTTTAATCTCAGCAAAAGCAAGCGTTAGTTTCTCCTGAGTTCTGGCGCCAGCCTGGTCTACGGAGTGAGCTCCTGGACAGACAGGGTTGCACAGAGAAACCATGTTTCAATATTGCCTAAGTGTAACCTTGTATAAGTAAGACATCAGTTGCCATGCGTTTACGTTCTTACTATGTATTTTTTAAGTGTTACTAAAGCGATACAGTGATTGTTCGTGGACAGGTTCCTGTCCCCACTTGCTACTAAAAGAGGGTAAAAGTTCCGGTTTTCGCTACAAGTTTACAGGTGTTAAGAGGTAGCTTGTAGTATGCCTCCTCCCTCCCCCCCAGAAGCTTGATAAGAAAGAAAGCGATAGCAAGCAACTTGAGAGGCAGAGAGAGGTGAATCTGAGTTCCAGGCCTGCCAGGGTTACATAGCAAGACCCTGTCTCACAAACACCCTAAGATAAAAAATTATTTTCCTAGCCAGGCGTGGTGGCGCATGCCTTTTAATCCCAGCACTTGGGAGGCAGAGGCAGGCGGATCGCTGTGAGTTCGAGGCTGTGACACTACGACAGAAGTGGGATCCTGGGCTGTCTTAGTATTCTGTTGCTGTGAAGAGACACCATGACCGCTGTGACTCATAAAAGAAATCATCTAGTTGGGGCTTGCCTACAGCTTTAGAGGATTAATCCAATTTGGCAGGGAGCCAGGCAGGAAGGCATGGTCCTGGAGCGGTTACCCAGAGCTCCACATTCTGATCTGCCAGCGGAGCAAGGAGGACTGTGTGGGCTTTGGGGCTCCAGGTGAGCCTGCTCCAACACGGCCATGGCCCCCTAATCCTTCCCTGATGGCTCACCTGGGGAAGAAGCATGGCTGAGCCTCGGGGAGGGGCACCTCACTCAAAACCACTACAGGGGCTGGATGGTTTCAGAAATGCAGTGTGCTGAGATGTGAAGACAAGTGGGGAAGGGCACGGCTGAGCAGCTTGTAAAGTGAAAGGTCTGTTTCTTGCTTAATTGGGGGCCTGGTGTTGTGAGCCTCCTCGGACACATAAAGGGGTCCGGATAGTCTGACACAGGCCTACTGTCGCCATGGTCATACTGCTCTAAACAGTTCTGGTCTCATCTGGTAATTTGACTACATTGTTATTATAAATTACAAATGGAGAAATGTAAAACAGTCAAACACAGCTAGGAGTGGTGGTCCAGTAGTTTAATCCCAGCCCTTGGGAGGCAGAGGCAGGTGGATCACTGAGTTCGAGGCCAGCCTGGTCTACAAAGTGAGTTCAGGACAGCCAAGGTTACACAGAGAAACCCTGTCTCAAAAAACCTAAACCAAACCAAAACCAACCAAAGAAAAAAAAAGTAAAACACATTTACTTACATGCCATAGACCCGTAAGTAAAACCACCTGCTCTAAGAAGCCAAAGGTGCTCAAGATGCTAGAATACTTGTGGCTACAATCTTCTTTCTGTGCCCTTTGTTCTTTGCTCTAGAAGCTTCATATCCGATGATTAAACCTTTCACTGCTGTTCACATAATGAGCCGTTGTGATTATTGAGGAATTAATGAGGATATGGAAGCTGTTCTAACTTTGCAACAGGTGGCCCCCTTGTGCATGATTTACAAGAAAATCTCTTTTTCAGGAGTTGTGTTCTTGGTGACCTCTGGAAGAGAGGTGTGGCTTTGGAAGATGATGAAATACGCGGGAAAGGTACAGTTGCCTGTTTTGCATATATATATTAACTAGTATGATAGAGACAGTCTGAACTAGAAAGATTATGTAAGTAAAACCAGAAGCCAAAAATCTTAATCACCTATTTTTGGAATGGCGAGAAACTTTTATGCTATTTGTGGTGTACACGCTGGTGTGTGGAGGTTAGAGGACACTTGGGAGTTTGTTTTCTTCTGTCACCTTGGTCTCAGGTATCCAACTCAGGCCATCAGCCTTAGTGACAGGTGCCTTTATTTTATGTATGTGGTTGTTTTGCCTGTGTGCATGTCTGCACCGTGTGCACACATTGTGTCTGAGGAGGCTGTAAGGGCGTCAGATCCCCTGGAATTGGAGATAGTTGTGAAGCCTGCCCACGGGCTATGAATCGCACCCAAGTCCTCTAATCCCTCTAAGTCTCAGAGATGAGCTCTGTGGTGGGCGGGGCTCCAGGCATTTTGTTGCAGCTTGTACCTTTATTTTCTGCACTGTTTCTCACAATGTCCCTTAATGGCATAACCATCAACTTTGCTGGAGGGTTAGTGCTGTGCCTTTTCTGTTCTTTGCTTTAGAAAGTGTTGGAGTTCTGGGATTTCTGGTTACCAAATTAAGGTCATCCTAAATCTTAAATAAAATCTTATGTTTTTCTTTTTTAGTATGAATGTGAATTGAGCCTCTTATTAAGGCGAAGTAGTTCACGTGACAGACATTACTTTGTCTTTTGCGGATCTGGGTATTTTGGGCTTGTTTATCATCTGAGTATCTGACTTGAGAAGAGTGCACTCGCCCTGGTTGTTTGTCTGGCTTCCCCTGAGGGAAAAGGCCAAGATAAAGGGTGACTTGTAAATCTTGGTTTAGGAAGTCAGTACTATCCAATCTATAGAGTTATAAGAAAATTCCAGGCCCATTTATTTCATATTTAGGATCTGGACTTAGTGTTTGAATTCAGTAAATGAGTGTGAGTATAAGAGCATAAATATCCAAGTAAGTGGTTACTTTTTTAAAAAAATTTTTTTTCTGAGTATGGGTGTTATGCTTGTATGTATGTCTGTGCACCAAATTCATGTCTGATAGCAGAGTCCAGAAGACAGCATCAGATGCTCCGGAACTGGGTTGTGGGCCATCTGGCTGCTGGGAGCAGCAGCTAGTTCTCCTAACTGCTGAGCCTGCTCTCCAGCCTAGTGGCGTGTTGGTTTCCCAAACCCCTCACATTCTCGACATTAGGGAACTTGCTGTGTAGACCAGGCTGGCCTCCAACTCATGGATCTTTCTTGAGGTGCTTGATTTTTTTTTTCTTACCTACATTTACATATAATTTATGTATGTTTGTATGGAAAGTCCCTACAGAACTGTGTTTACTCAGAAGGCTTTCCTTTTTGATTTTTTTCTTGTAACATTTCTTCTAATTACGGAGGTGGTTGGAACTGAACTATAAAGAGTATGACTGTGGCCCAACTGTACAAATATTTAACATTATTGAAGTATGTTGACATTTCCCCAAAAGCTTGATTTATATACAGTGTGCTAAGCATATATTCACAAAGTGCTCGTCGCCTCTTTGGTGTTTGTTGGCGTTGGATTCTCTTCATGAGCAAGACAAGACGGGCTATGGGGAAATCAGAATATCCCTGTTCTGTTGAATACTGTGTCAGCCAGTTCTGTAAAGGACTAGAACTGGTAGGATAAATAGATACACACGTACAGACGTATCAAAGGCGGGACTACTAGAGGGCCTCTGGCCGTGGTCCAGCCGGCCCAACAATGAGTGTCTCTCAAAGGACAGGCCAGGAAGCTGGAGTCGTTCAGTCCCTGAGCTCCAGTGTGGTAGGGAGGCATTGGAATCTGGAAGAAGTAGGTTCTGACAGCAGGAAGAGCTGAGGCAAGCTGGTGGGAAGCCAAGGCTGTGGACTCTGCCACCATCCAATAATCCAATTAGGAGAATCCCTCAGGTGTGCCCAGCTGCATGGGCTTCCGTTGTTCGTGCCTTAGTTGGCCTGACAACCCATCCCGGGCCCACATCGTGCCTGATACTGCTGTCTTTGTAGTGTTTGCATCACTCCTGCCTGTATGCAGAAATGACTTGACTTTGAAGCTGAGGCACATGGCTCTTCTGTTGTGATAAGTAGTTTAACTGTTGGGTTGCATTCATAGCACTTAGCTGCATGGGCTCACATCTGGGTTGCAGGTTGGCCACACCTGTTAAGAAGATCCGATCTTAGTTGGAAAACTTTAAAAAATATTGTATACTTAATAAAGGGGAAGGAGGTGCTGGAGAGATGGGCCAGTGGTTACAAGCACTGTCTGCTCTTGGGAAGGAAGGCTTGGGCTCACTGGCACTGACATGGCTGCTCACAACCAGCTGTAACTCCAATCTCAGGGGATTTGAAGTCTTCTCTTCTGGCACATACTTGCACTCAGGCAAAACACTCTTACATATAACATCAGTAAGTGTTAAGGAAAGGTATTACACATAAAGTACAAAATAAGTTTTTTTTCCTTCTCCATATCAGGCCATTAGTCTGAACAAAGATGTCATAATAATATGCTTGAAATAGTCTTTATGAGTTTTTTTTTCTGACACGTTTTACATTAGAGAATTGATACTCATTTATAAAACTGTATCTACATTTTAAAGGCCTAGGCAACAAGAACAAAATATTTCTAAAGTAGAGCCTAAGTAAAGCAAATGCAGATGCCTGTGATTAGCTTTCTCCACTGCTGTTCACATCATAAGGACATTTCACAAAACTGTGACTTAAATATATGGTGTAATCTGGCATTGATTTCTCTATCTGAATGTTTTTCTTGTAGGAATGAAAGCAAAGGATAGTTTTCTTAAGAGGGTACCATTTGCAAATGTATTCAATAGTTTGATGATTGTATAAGGAAAGGGACTTACAAGCTTACTAAATTGCTCTTTATGTAGAGTTAGGGTCTTCTAAATTACCAGGCAAGCCTTCTGCTCTGATTCTGCCACACTGGCTTGGTCTTCTGCAGACTTCTGCTGATGAGTAGGAATTACTTTGAGGGGATACAACCCGTAGGAGACATGACTGGTGATCAGTGTTACAAACCTTTGGCTAAGAGCTAGTACTGTCTGCTCTGCCCTGGTGTCATCCATATCCGGGCCACAGAGAAGAAAACCTATTTGTTTCCTGGCCTAACAACAGGGATTCAGATGATGAATCGAGCGCAGACAGGCCTTACCTCTGTTACTGGGTTAGGAATCGTTGCTGGAGTGGGTCTGGCTATAGAGGGAGCCACATTGTCAACAGCCTCTTAGCATTAGTCTGCTAATGGCTATGCAGGGCCAGATGGGCTGGTGTTTTACAAAATGGGGGCTGGGGAGGTAGACCTGCTGACTGCTGAAAGGGGCACTCTCTCTCTCTCTCCATGAAGAACGGCGCTTACTTCTGTGTAAGCAAGTCAGGGATAATCAGAGATAAAGGACAAATTGCAACGGGGAGATGAGAATAGCTAATTACTGGAACAGTATGTGGAGTTGGGTGTTCTGGGTCCTTCTGTTAAGGGCCCTCCTTATGGCACTCCTGTTTGCATCCTTACTTGTCAGCCTGGTTTGTATCTTCTCACCTAGAAAGCATAAAACGGTAGATACTTCCCTAAAATTATAGTGAATATCTAGGAAAGTGGGGGTATGGGGAGAAAAGTAGAACCAACTGAGGAGCGAAACCCTAGCATCAGTCAAACAGCTGCTTCAAAACAAACAGCTTTCATCTCTGCCAGTGATGGAGACGGAACAGACCTATGCCAAGCAGCCGGTTAATGCTGACAGAGTAAAACCAGCAACCACACAAACCCAGGCTCCTGGGCATTACTCACCGTGGCCCTGTGGCCCTGTGGCGCTGCTTCCCTCCTCAGAGAGTGCCCTCCCATTCCTTCTCTAACCAAAGCATTCCTCACACAAACCTGTTGACCAGAGTTAATTCTTGGGGCCTGCAGGGTGGAAGAAGAGAGCAGACTGCTGAAAGTTGTCCGCTGGCCACACATACACAATAAGTAAATGTAATTTTAAAAATTAAAATAGAAAAACTGAAACATGAGCGTGATGCTGTTTTATTGAAATGTAAACAGGGTACAAGTGATTATGGAACAAATTAGGTGCTTTGTGATAGTTTTGTACAAAACTTTACTCTGTTTTGAAATGAGAAAGGGATCAAAATTGTCAAAAGACTTGAACTCTTTGTAAAGATTTATGTGTAATGGTGTGCTGTTTGTCTGCAGTGCCCTCAGTCCAGCTGGCGTTGCATGCAGTTGTGAACTGCCTGAAGTGGGTATTGGAAACTGAACTCTCCGGCCTCGGGAAGAACAGCAAACTCTCTTAACCACTCAGCCATCTCCGGCCCAACTTCTTATAAATATGAATTTGAAATCTTTGCATTGTGGAGAAAAAGCAAGAGTGAGTGCTGTGTTGGAATGTCATGACTGCAGCCAATCAGATGGACAGTTGCTTCCTGGTAGAGGGCTAGTCCTGACTTAAACATCAACTAGTCAGAAGTATCCTCATTTAAGCTGCAGGAACCACACTGAGTAAAAACAGCCTGTGTGTCCTCACAAATGCAATTCTACCACTGTCTTTACCTGCTGCTCATTTGTAATAAATTTAATAAACATTGTTTTCTACTATTCTGGCTCAGTGAGCTCTTTTACTGCTTGCTACTCCAAACAGCAGCATTTGGCGACCCATATAAGGGAGTAGGGAAAGTTTAAAGCTCTTGTTTCTCTGAGTTAGGCCCCGCCTTCAGTCACATGCAGGTTTGGAAACAGTTGGTCACTTTTAGTAGTTGGGGACCAGTGCCCCTGGCCTTTGTGGAGAGTTTATTATTCCTACCTGAGAGCAGAGTCTGTCGGATGGCTGAGGATTAAACTGCCTTGCCTGGTAGAGAAGGCCTGCTGCTCCCTTTGTCAGGCAGCGCATCCAGGGCAAAGCTGCACATTGGCCCTTTTCACTTACTCTGGCTCTTCTAGACTTGGGAGCCACTGAGAAGGAGAATCTGGTTACCTGACAGGCTGTACCTTGCCAGTCTCTGGTTATCGCCTGCTTTTTTTTTTTTTTTTTTTTTTTTTTTTTGGCTTCTGGCCAGCATTACTGAGACTTGAGTTCATGGCATCTGCTCTGACAGCTGTGTAACCTGTGGTTCTCGCCCTTTGGCTGGTGGCCCTTGTCAGGAGTTTTCTTCACTAAGGTTCCTTCACCAGGGGGTCAGGCCTCTTCTATTTATTGCTGTAGACACATCATTGCAATGTAAGTTTCTTTGCTTCCTTTAAATGCCATCATTTTTTTCTCCACAGTATGAACTTCAGTTCTAGGTTTAACTATCTCCTCACACATCCCCAGACCGGGTTGCTCTGTATAGCTTTGGCTGTCTTGGAACTCACGTTATAGACCAGACCAGGTTGGCCTCGAACTCAGAAGTCAGCCTGCCTCTGCCTCCCGAGTGCTGGCTGGCTATTTCCTTACAGTAACTGGTAGGCTGTTCGTTTGTGTTCTTCAGCTCACTGTGGGATGTTAGGAAGATAGTTTTGTCTTGAGAGAATCTCAGCCTAGGCTGGCCTCCAACTTGTCTTTGTGCTTCTAACTCCCACGTCCTGGGATTATAGGCATGTGCCACCATGCCAGCTCTTGCCATTCTGAAGACTCCCATTTCTCTCTTTTCCTTCATTGCACCCATGAAACATCCTTATTTTCCAAAAATTGGTGAAACCAGCCAACCAGTTGCTGAAGTTGTGTTTATGTGGCTTAAGCAGGAGGCTCCCTAAGGCTGCTTTCTGGTCATCCGTGCCCCTTGAAGTCAAGGTGCAACTAGTTTATACAGCTGCGAGCCTATGCCAGTCTTAAAGGGCCTCCCAACCGTCTCTGGCAGTCAGAGGGAACTTCCTTTCAGGAACCGAACTGCAACCCAATTAAACCTGGAAAGAGTAGTTCTTACTAGTTAATGACTGTAGTCAAACCCTCTAACTCCACTCTTATATTTGAACCAGAGATTGCTGTTACAGGCATGAAGTCTGGCCCAGTGGAAATCTCCAAACCTGAAAACTGGACAGAGTCTTCAAGACACCCCAGCTTGTCCAAACCTCACTAGTCAGACACCAAGTTTTGGGCTTAGTCCAAAAAGCACGCAGGCTGCTTGTGTGTGTGGGGGGGGGCGGGGGGGAGGACCCCACTCAACCTCAACTGGGCTCAAACCTTGTATATTCTCTCTTTAGCCACTGTGAGAGCAGTCAGTGCTCCCCTTTCCAGACACTATTGGGAACATTTCTCAGTGTGACCTTCACTGTTTGACTAAATCCTGAGGACCCTGTGTGCTTCCTTTGATTGACTTGTGCCTGTCTTTCCTCGGAACCTAAAGGACACATGTAGCCTGGCACCTGTCCTTCCCAGAGTTGCCTGAGTCAGGAAAACCCTTACTGTGTGTACCCCTCCCTGTCTGAGTGAAAGCTGCACTTGTTTTGTGGCTGGCACAGACGTGGACCTCTGTGGTCTCCTGAGCTCTAGACTCCTACTGCCCCAATTCTCCCTGGGACTTAGAATAATTACTGTACCCTAAGAGCAATATAGGAGAAAATCTACTGGAAAGCAGCAGTCACTCTTCACAGCTAACTGCTGAAGGCCTACCCTGTGCGAGGCGAAGACTGCTGCTCGTGGATCAGCCTGTGTTGACGCCTACAATCGAACCTCCAGAACATCAGAGAAAACGGCCTTGCTCAGGGCCAAGGAACAAGTGTCTGTCTAGGACAGCTTATGGCTGTTTGCATCTTATAATTGGTCCTTATTTATTTTTAAGCTGGCACACAGAGTAATAGGCTTTACTTTAGGGTCTTCACATTTTTTTTTTTCATTTTCATTTTAACCCACTTGTCAAGCTCATCTCTAGGGCTCAGCAGTTCCAGGTCCAGGTGATTTTCAAGATGGATTCCAGCCAATTCCCTCAAAGAACTAATTGCCAGTAGGCCCTTTAGAATCGGCCATCAGGATTTCCTTGCCAGCTATTCTTAAACTGTCCCTTCATGACTGTTCCCTGTTGTTCCCCTGACAACATCATCAACAGAAGGTAAGGACAGCACGAAGAGTCCATCCATGCAGGGCTGGAGGCATGGCCTAAGGCCTAAGAGCTAATCATGTTCTTTCAGGGGACTAAGGAGGAATCGACGACACCTGTACTCTACCCCCTCCCCCATATACACGTAATTAAAAATAAATAAAAACTTGATGTCATGCTGCCTGAAGCTCCAGAAGAGACTCCCCCAAGAGCCATGAATGGTCTAGAACAGTCCTCTCTGAGAGGTGCTGCAGGGTGTATGACAGCAATGCCCAGCCCAGCCCTTGTCCAGAGAACCCTAACCAGTCAGACTTGCTCTTATTTACATGGCAGGAATCAGAGCTGTGTGTGACAGGCATTTCTGCCACCACTCCTCCTTTTCAGTCTTCTTTCTGACCTGGGTGGAATGTACTGCCTGGGACTCCACCCACCACATGGATTTAGTAACCTCCATTCTGGCTTTAGTGAGTGAATAAGCCTGGAGATGAACTTTCCTTCAGAAGGCATCCTTTTCACCTGACCCAGAACAAGCCTTGATTAGTAGCTCACTAAGAGGAGCTGAAAGACTTGTGTGAAGGGTGCTGGCTTTTCCTTGTTAGCTGCAGGCAGTCCTCTGCAAGCTCTGACTTTGTACAGGGATCACTTCAGCACCTGCCCACAGTCAACCTAATGGTACAGGACCGGGAATCCCAGCTACTCGGGGGCCTTAGGTCAGCAAGCTCGTAGTCAGCTTGGTTAACAGTGAAAACCTGTCTTGATAAGAAAATTAGGGTTGCAGACATGTATTGGTGCTGATGCCCTCACCGAGTATGTGCTTGCTGTTTCCCTTTTACTCTGCCCAGGGCTCCCCAGTCTCTCACTATGCCACCCACGTGCAGGGTGGGACTGCTCTTTACTGCTCCCTGGGCGTCCCTTATGCTTGTGCTGGGGAGGATCAGTGCCTATCACTGTCCCTCTACTGCTGCCCTAAGTAAGCTGCTACAAGGGTCCTGTCCTTGGGCTGGGTGGTGTGGCTTAACATTTTCTCTGCTTGGTAAACTTGCTTTTTAAAAGTGAAACATGTGTAGGACACTTGAGAGGGTGAATTAAAAAAAAAATTTCCCTCCACTTTCTGGTACTTAGGACTACCGGCTAGGGATCAAACAGAGCCTGTGTCACGCTCTGCTAAAGCATATCTTACTGTGAAGTATGCAGAGATACGGTTAACACCACGTAGTTCAGGCTAGCCTCGCACTCTCAATCTCCTTGCTTCCGCCTCAAAGTCTAGCTTGCATAATAGTTTGTGTTCAGGAAAGAAGCATTACTTTTGTTTAAGAAGGCTGAGAAAGGTTATATAAAGTTAGCGGACCTCAGTCCCATCCAGGTGCAAATAGTTTATAGCAAGTGATTTTCCTCTGGCTTGATTTCACTAATAAAATGATTCCATCCTAAATAAAAAGTACAATGAGGCAACACATTAATGGTTGGAAGCTCTAAGGAAATAGCAGTATCTTTTTATTTTAAGTATTTGGGAGCCAGAGGGTTCCCAAACCAGCCTCATTTGGTTAAACATTACAGAAATATACTAAGGCTAGCTTAAGTTGAGACATAGGGTACCTTAATAATAAAATGGAATTCCAGCGCCTGATTTCTTTTGTTTATGATTTATTAATTTTTATGTGTTGCATGCCCATATGTATGTATCTGCCCTATGTATACACAGATATTACTGGAGGTCAGAAGAGGGCGTAGGATCCTCTGGAACTGGGGCCACAAATAAACTCTTAACTGTTAAGCCTTTTCTGCTGTTGTACTTTGTTGTGCTTTTTGAGACAGGCTCTGGCAGCCTAGGGTAACCTGAACTTACTATGTGGCCTAGACTAGCCTTGAACTCCTGATCTTCCTGCCTCTACCTCATGAGTACGGCGTCTTATGCATGGGCTAGGATGTCCATTTCGTTTTTTTCTTTTGCTCTACAGACCAGCTTCTACACTTTTCAGTTACTGGCTTATATCTCTAGTCGAAAATCCCAAATGCTCCAATCTGAGAGCGCCATACTATCCACATCCACACCCAAAGCAGCTTTGGATTTTCAAATCGGGATGCTTACTTTGTCCCAGTGGCCCAAGGCGAGTGCTAATAGGTCTGGATACCATGGTCAGTTATTGAAATATTAAGGATACCAACTGCATTCGGTATACCTCACTCACGCATCTTAAGACTATAAGTAATATCCGTTGGGCGTGTGCGACAAAATCACGTACGTTCTCAGAAGGCAATAATTAGCTGAGCCATAAACTGAACCAGCCCTGGCAGCCCAGTTTTCGCGCGGTTCGTCTAGTGTGGGTAGTGTCGCCAGGAGTTGCTGACGCCTCACAGGAGTGCTACGTGGCGTCCTCACGGTCACTGCTGTTCTTCCCAGACGGAGACGCCCAGCGGGACTTCCCCCCTTGATCCACCGCCAAGGGCCGCAATCTTACGTTAAGCGCCTCCTCACACGGCTAAATCCCTACCTCCAGCATGCCTAGCCTTCCGGAGCTACTGCTCCCGGAAGTGCCGTCCTGCAGAGTGGGAGGAGCGAACCGCTGCTCCCGGAAGTGCCGGCCGGCAGGGTGGGCGTGGTAAGACGCCGCACCCGGAAGTGGCGGCCCGCAGGCGGGGCTGCGGCTGCCACGTTGGAGCGGAGCGTGGAGGTGGCCCTGGGCAGCGGAGGAGGGGCGGCGGCGGCGGATCCTGGAAGAGTCCGACGTTCGCCGGCTAACGCAGGACAGGTCGCTGAGGTCCGCCAGGTGTGTCTGCCGTTTGTTCCCTGCCCCTCGCCAGGTTCGGTGTCCGCTACCGAGGCCCGAGGCCCGCTCTCTGCTGACGGCGCGTCCCTGTCTCGTTTCGGCCCCGCCGGGACAACGCCTGGAGTCGCAGCAGCCGGGGTGATCGCGCCCGTCATCCTCCGCCAACGTTTCCAGGCTGCTCTGCTCCGGAGTGAGTTTGAGGTTAGGAGCCCTTCAGACCCTGTGCACAAAGAAGTGCGATCCCCAAGGGCATGGAAGGGAAACAGACCTCAGGATTATTTCTTTGACTAACTCTATATAACTATAGTTAGGTTGAGATTTTTTAAAAAATTATTATTATTGTGTTGAACTGATGCCAAATTTAAGGTTTTTAGATTAGAAAGGAAGACCACCATCTTTTAACTACGATTGAGTTATTTAGGGACAGCGGTCGTCAGTCACATCCTGTACTTCAAAAGTGTATGATTTTTGCTGGTGTTGATATACAAGATTAAATCGTGAGGCAGTTGTAAAATAGTTGCCTGGACTTGTGGGTATATAAACTTTCTCTGTGAGCTTGTAGAACTAATTCTGCAGGTCTTCTTGCACGTTGCAAGAGCGTTTTGATAGTTCCTCTAAATTGTTAAAGTGTATAGAAAGCTGCAACTTGGTTCGTTGTCTACAATTGTAACTGTTTTAATATATAATTTAGAAACTCGTTCATGTCACACAATCCCTTATATCCTGATCAGGAGTTGGCCAAAATGTACTGATCTTCTGAGTAGTTCTGTTTTTGTTTCTTAACTATAGCAAACCTAGGAAGGTTTGCAGCGAATGGGAACTTGTGGGTAATTAATTGCTGTCTAATTGTGAATATGTTACACAGATATGGAGTTTGGAAATATGAGATTTGAGATGAGTTTTGGGTTTCACTGGTTAATTTTATGTAAGCAGGTTTTTTTTTTCCCTGAAACATGTAAGAGTAGAAAGACATTTGTGAACTGTAAAAAGCAGTGATTATCAATCCTTTGGCATTTTTATTCCCCTTTGAAGGTATTGGGCTACCTTCCTATAATAACGCGTTTTACACTGTATGCACACAACTGCGTAGAATTTTCTTTGTAATTTTATGGGGTTCAAAAATGCCACATTAAAAGCTTGTAAAGTGATACTGCTAAGTTAATTTCTTTTTGTTTCTTCCTCTCTTCTTCCTTTCTTCCTCCATTCTTTGAGCGAGGGTCTTTTGTGGCCCAGAGTAGCCTCAAAGTCACTGAATAGCCAAGAATGACCTTGAATTCTGACCCTCCTCCTCCTGCCTCCCAACCTCCCAAGTTAGGCGTGGACCACCGCAACGGCAGTGGGTCTTTTTTTGTAGGTTAACTTCACCTCCTAACGTTTTATCTTGTGGATTGGCATGATGCCATGTCGCTCAGCAACCACTGTTGAGTTTTGAACAGGGTGAGCGTAGAACGACTGACCATCCTAAATACCTCTCGGAAGACACATTCCTATCCTTAGTGAGATCTTTTACCCACATGAGTTTTACTAGAAGTAGCACCAGTGAGGGATTTGTGCGTTTCATTTAGGACTCTGATTGTACTTTCTCAGGTGTGGGGCAGCTCTGTAGTGCTGCACGGTTGCCACTTTTGACAGAATAGTGCTGCTGGGTTTTCATATTGCTTTACAACACTTGGAATATGAACATCAGTTTAGGCCTGCCAAGATGGCTCATCAGTTCAGATGCTGGCACCCACATCAAGTGGCTCCCAGTCACCTGCAGTTCCAGCTCCAGGGGCCTCTGACTCCTCTGCCTTCTGAGGGCGCCTGCACTCACATGCCTGTACCCACACGGACACAAACACCCATGCATATGATTTAGAAAATCAGTAGAAAGAAGGATGTTTCCACTTAACTCAATGCAGTTATCATGGAGAGAAAGTAAGTGAAAAAAATAAGAGCTCTTGTCTGGAACATAGTGTTCGTCAGATGTTAGGTCCTGGGTTCTGTGGTTATTGAGGGGAGTAGGACAGTGATACACAGAGCCTTGGATATTCTGTTATGTATTGTGAGCTGCATCCTCAACTCTTGTCTCCCCTGGCCCCATGTAGCCCAGGCTGGCCTAAAGCTGTAGATGACCTGCCTCTAATCTCCAGCACTTAGGATTGTATACCTCTGTGCACCACCTTGCCTAGCACTCAGATACATTCTTGAAGACTTGAGATAGACCTTTTAAGTTGTGCATTGAGACCAAGAAGCATTACTTAATGGACGAACCTTTTCTCCACACCCTTTAAATTGTGATTTTGAAATAGCTGTCATTTGTATTTATTTATTATGAGCTAGGCATATTCTAAACACATTAAATCTTCATTTAATTCTTCCATGATATGGATAGCTAAGAGGAGAAGAGAAAAAACTCACAGATGCAGTGACGCTGAGGGTAAAGCGAAGGGTGTCTGTTCCAGGCCTTGGGCCACCTGCAGTCCTGTACATTCTGCCTTGAAGGTGATGGACATGAACAAACCACTGCCCTCCAAGTGTTCATTTTCTGTTTTTACTATGATTATGTTCTGGGCAGAATGGTCTTGAATGAAAGAAGGATGCACAATGTGAATGCAATCACATAATATTGAAAATTATACAAAGACTCTGAAGACAGGTTGTCACTGAGAAGCACAGATGGCTTCATTCAATCCCTCAGATTCTAGGGAAGTTATTTTCAATTAAATCAGTTTGTAAGTGAGGAAAATACTCATACCCCATGAAACTGTACTTTCATGGCATTCTTACTTTGTAAATAAAAATAAATTAGGGTCTTGTTTAATTTGATTGGTAACTTACTGTGTAGCTGTAGCCATTATTGTACCATTGGGTTTCTTTTTGTGCAGCTGGCACTGAAAGTTTGTTCTGTATAGGTTAATAAGAGGACCTACTTTTTACTAGAACATGGAGTGTTAGAGCAAAGAAACAGATACACCTCAGACTGCTTTGAGTTCCTACTTAGCCATCTTATGTCCCTGAGCTATCTCCGTTACACATTAACTAAACACCCAAGAATGAGATAGCCCTTGTACCTTTGCTGCCAAGATACTGTAGTTCTAGTCAGGCTTTTTTTTTTTTTTTTTTTTTTTTTAGATGGTAGAGATCTATGTGCCCTACTAATGATCTCTAAACCCTAAACCCAGCTTTTAATAATTAGCTATTTGATTTTACTTTTAGAAACTCTGAGGTCAGGCAGTGGTGGCACACACCTTTAATCTCATCACTAGAGAGCTAGAGGCAGGAGGATCTCTGTGAGTTTGAGGCCAGCCAGGTCTACAAGGTGAGTCCAGGACAGCCAAGGCTACACAGTGAAATTCTGTAATTAACCCCTCTCCAACTGCTTTTTTTTTTTTTTTTTTAAACACGAAGAGACCCTCTAAAGCAGCTTTAAAAAAAAAGGTTTATGTGATACTGGCCTTTTTAGCTTATGTAGGTTATTAATAAATTTGTTTTCCCTTGAATATAAACACTGAAAACTTAAGCAAAACTTCTATATACCTCAGGCTACCCCTAAGCACATTTGTTTGTTTTTATGTGCACATGCCTATGCTTTTGTCAGTTTGTACACACCACATACATTCAGGGAACCCTGAGAGGCCAGAAGAAGGGCTTCAGCTCTTGTGGGGCTGAAGTTACACACAGTTGTGAGTTGCTGTGCGGCTGCCGGAACTGAGCCTGGGTCTCCTGCAAGAGCAGTAAGCCCTTGGAAGTCCTGAGCATCTCTCTAGCCCCACCTTAAACAAACTGAATCCCAAATGATAAGACTTAATATCTCATTGAAAAGTGACATGATGGTACACAAAGCAGTTTGTAAAAAATGAGATTTGAAAACATCTGAATATGTACTGATGGGATGTAATAAAATACCTAGATAAAATGAGGTGGGGATGATATTGTGTTATGAAATGCCAGAAGTGTGACCCTGATGAATGTGAACAGTCCTGAGTTTATTGAGATCCATATCAATTGGATTTCCATAAACAAACTGGAACTTGATTTTCTATTCAAGGTTAAGTTGGCTGACAGGAAGAAGATGGCTCATAAGAGGAAAATAGGTCCTGGGCTTTTTTCCCCTCCTATTTTTATTTTAGTTTTTATTTTTTCCTATTTTGTCTTGTTTTTCCTACAAAAATCATAATTTTTTTCCCCATGAGAATAATCTTAGATATGGTATTTTCTCAGTCTCAGATAAAAAGTAATTTTTTTTTTTAAAAGATTGAATCTTACTGTGTAGCCCTGCTGACCTGAAACATACTGTGTTGGCCAGAATTAAAAGTGTATACCAACATGTCCAGTTTTGTTTTTGTTTTTGTTTTAAATATTGTGACATGAACCCAGGTCCTTGCACAGGCTAGCCACTGATACTCTTTATTCTTTCTCGCTCTCTCTCTTTTTTGGGGGGGGGGGCGAGTGTTTGAGACAAAGTTTCTCTATGTAGCTGTCCAGGACCGGCCTTGTAGGCCTAGCTGGCCTTGAACTCACAGTGATCCGACTGCCTCTGCCTCTGCCTCTGCCTCCCTAATGCTGGGATTAAAAGCGTGCACCACCATGCCTGGCTGCCGCTGGTACTCCTACCAGTGAGGGGGCTCCACCACCTGCCTGTGTGTGTGTTTATGTGTAAGTGCATGTGTGTGCTGGCTGATACATGCTCCTGTGTGCATAGCGAAGGCCTGAGGTCAACACTGGGTGTTTTTCTCTATTGCTCTTCACTTTCATTTTTTGTGTATTTTTTTGTTTGTTTGCTTTGGTTTTTGTAGACAGGGTTTCTCTGTGTAGCCTTGGCTGTCCTGGTCTTGCTTTGTAGACCAGGCTGGCCTCGAACTCACGGAGATCCTCCTGCCCCTGCCTCCCGAGTGCTGGGATTAAAGGCGTGTACCATCATACCCGGCTTTACTTTGATTTTTTAAGACAGGAAATCTGTCTCCTTGAGCCTGGAAATTGCTTCTTGGCTAGACTGGCTGTTCACTGAGCCACCTGGATTCTCCTGTCTCATGCCAAATTCTAGAATTTCCAGAATGCTGCTGCTTTTCACTTTCTGTTCTGAGACCAGATCTCACTAAGTTGCCCAGGCTGGTCTTGAACTTGTTCTGTAGTGTAAGATAGACTTGGATCTGTCCCCCCTCCCTACCTCCCTCCTTCCCTCCCTTCTTCCCTCCCTCCTTCCTTCCTTTCGTCTTTCCTTCCTTCCTTCCTTCCCTCCCTCCTTCCTTCCTTTCATCTTTCCTTCCTCCCTCCCTCCCTCCCTCCCTCCTTCCTTCCTTCCTTCCTTCCTTCCGTCTTTCCTTCCTGGGAAGCTAGAATCATAGCATGAGTATGTAAAAAGCTAACCTATGTGCAGGGCCATTTAATTGGTTCTCTATAATATATGTTGTCCTGTTTAAATCTCATATTATCCCATGAGGTTGTCACTTTTTACAGGTGTAGAAACCAGGGCCCAAAAAAGCTAAGCAACATCAAACATATATCTAATAGTAGCAGAGCCAGTGTCCAAACCCAGGGGTGGCTTTTGATCACAGTTTTAACTGTGTAGTACAAGAGTGGAGTCCCAGTCTACCTAGCGTACATTTGCTTTGTTTTGACTTGTTTTCTTCCAGTTGTTTGTTTGTTTTGTTTTGTTTTTTTTCAAGATGGTGTCTCTCTGTGCAGCCTTGGCTGTCCTAGACTTGCTTTGTAGACCAGGCTGGCCTTGAACTCACAGTGATCCGCCTGCCTCTGCCTCCCGAGTGCTGGGATTAAAGGTGTGCGCTACCATGCCTGGCACTTTTTGTTTTGTTTTTGAGACAGGGTTTCCCTGTGTAGCTCTGGCTGTCTGGAACTCCTGATGTTCCTGCTTCCGTCTGCCAAGTGCCGAGACTGCAGGCACATGCCACTGTGCCCAGCTTACCTAGTACACTTTCTAAAGTGAATTTCTTTTCTTTTTTACTTTTGTTGAGACAGGGTCTCATGTAGCTAAGCTGGCCTCAGACTTGCTATGTAGTGGCCGGTGACTTTTCCTCATCCTCTCATTTCCACTTCCATAGTGCTGATCTTACAGCTTCTAACATGAGTTTCTTATCCTTTTAATTTCATTATGCATGGTAGGTGCATCATCACTGGTTCTTCCGAATACTAAGTTTTTATTTTAAAATTAAAAATTATTATCTTATGTGTACATATGTGAGTGCATGCGTGCAAGTGAAGTCAGAGGACAACTTTTGGAGTCAGTTCCTACCATGTGTGTCACAAGGTCAAACTCAGGTTGTTGACTTTGGCATCAGGTACCTTTATCCACTGAGCTATCTTGCCAGCCCTTTCTTAGTTTTTTTTTTTTTTTTTTTTTAACCTAGCATTTTTGCATTGTTTGTTGTTGATTTGAAACAGGGTCCCATGTGCCTCATCTAGCCAGGAAATAGCTAAAGCAGAGGATGTTGTTGAACTATTGATTGTCCCACTTCCTCTGGAGTGCTGGGCCATAGGGCCTCTGGCATGCTAGGTTGGCACCCTACCCTCTTAGCTATAGCCATATGCATGTATGCATACATACATACATACATATATACATACACACATACATACATACATTAAATCTATCATATATATATGTATATATATTAGATCTATTTATTTATTATATATATAGTGTTTGCCTGAAGGCCAGAAGAGGGCACCAGATCTCATTATAGATGGTTGTGAGCCACCATGTGGTTGCTGGGAATTGAACTCAGGAACTTTGGAAGAGCACACAGTACTCTTAACCTCTGAGCCATCTCTCCAGCCCATATTTATATGTATATTTGATGATGATGATAGATAGATAGAAAAACTGAACACCCAAACTTACAGCCAGTTACAAATGAGTGCTCAAATTTTAGAGTTAAACTTCTGAGTTCAGTTTGGCTGTCTCTTGCCAGCTTGTACATATTATCTAACTTTCTGCACCTTAATTTTATCATTTGTAAAGTCTTCAAGTAGAAACAATTTGCGTGAATACAATTCTAGTCTGAAGCCCATCAATGGAGACTAATAAAGTGAACTTGACCCTCTGAAGAGCACTTAGGAAACTGACAAAAGTGCCGAGGTAGCTCATTGAGTGTATTTATTCACCTGCCTGCGAAACAAAAGGGGCCTAAGAAAGTGTGAGTGTAAAAGTCCAGTAATCCAGGAATTGGTTATTCAGGCGGTTAGCAAAGAATAGCAAAGTGGGATGTGAAAGATTGTAGATTTCTGTATCTGTAATGACTCGGAGTCAAAGGACATCCTCCAAAGCTGACAAATCAATCTTAGAAATCTAAGCCTATTTAGTGGCACAGATGTAACTACTGAGGGAGAAGGCTGTTGCTTTAACCAGGAGTGCAAGAGCAGCAGTAAGATGATGTGAGCCAGGGTTGAAGAGATGGCTCAGCAGTTAAGAGCACTTGCTGCTTTTGCAGAGGACCCAAGTTCAATATTGACCACCATTTCTGACTCCATTTCCAGTGGATTAGAAACTGCCCTCTGGTCTCTATGGGCACTGTACACATGGTATACAGACACATGTGCAGGAAAGACACCCATATACATAAAAATAAACTTAGAAAAGATTATATGGGCTAACTTCATTTCTGTAGCCAGCAGTTGAATACGAAATTAAGGATTAATGTCATTAAATAAAATTATTATTTAAAATACAAAGGTAAAACCAGAAGTATATTGAAATGAAAATAAAGAAGATATCAATTACCAGAAATATAATAACTGCACAGAAAGAGGATGAACAATAGCAGAATATGTTACAAGACTAGATAACAAAGACCTAGGCAATTGAGAAAATCTGTCTTAAAAAGATGGTAGGTAGCTTCTCAGGTGGACTGTGGACACACACATACACATAAATGTTTGTGTGCTTGCACTTTTTATACACACACATACACAGACAAAAATATGGCTCATACACATGTACAGCACAAAATGATGTAAGTTATCCAAACAAAATACTTCAGATTAGTTTACCATGTACAGTCTAAGTTTTTTACTCTGCACAACAGTTAATGAAATCACAATGGTTTAAAAGTCCACATGTAAGGTGTACATGTAAAGGAATTTTTTGTTTTTGTTTTACTGTATTTTTGAGGCAGAGTCTTTCTAGGTAGCCCTGGCTGTCCTGGAGCTCTCTATGTAGACCAGGCTGGTCTCAAACCCAGGACTGCACCAGTCTCTGCCCTCCTGAGTGCTGCGATTAAAATCAGAACACTGTGCAGAGCTGTAAAGGAATTTGTTAGAGAAAGAAAACCAGGTGTTACCGTACGTACCCATAGTCCTAGCACGTGGGAAACCTAGACAGGAGGATCATTTGAGCTCAGGAGTTTGAGACTAGCCGGGCAGCATGGTGAGTCCCACTTTCACACAACAACACAACACTAGATACTGATCTCAATAAAAGACATACTTACGTCATGCTCAAAGGTATTAAGGCCAGACTCCTTCATAAAGCTAAAGGATGTATGTGACATAGATTAGTATGAATATGTGCTAAATCTCTGTGTGATGAGAAAGTGACTTTGATGAACTGAGGAAATACCAGGAGGTACAGACAAAACCACGCGAGTCCTTCCCTGGCAGGTGACTGGAGAGTCTTTGCTTTCCTTCAAGATAAGCAAGAAGACAGAAATATGGTTATGAAAGTCACAGATAGTTAAACAAGGAAGTGTTGATTAATGTATTGCTGTGGACCCTGAAAAACATCATACCTTCTTGAGGATCCATGTACAGTGCACACACACACAAATCATTATGTAAACTCCATGTATATAGGGAAGGAGAGAGGGAGAAGGCAGAGTACAGATTTTAGGGTAAGGAAACGACCCTGTAGAATACTATAATGGTAGATACACCTTATTATACACTTGCCATTAAGTGTACACTGATGTGAACCCTAAATGAAACTGGATGGGGTGACAGTGATAAGTCAGTGTTGGCTCATGGATTGAAATAACCATACTGGGTGTTGGGGAAGGGGACAGTTGTGGTCACTGTACTTTTTATGTAGTTTAATGAACCCCAAACTGCTCTCAAACATAGAGCCTAATTTTTAAAAAAAGATGATAATAATGATTATTATTATCATCACTGTTTTTTTTTGGGGGGGGGTTGTTTTGTTTTGTTCTATTTTGTTTTGAGACAGGGTCTCACTATGTAGACTTGGCTGGCCTGGAGCTCACTGTGTAGACCAGGCTGGCTTTGAAGCCACAGAGATCCACCTGCCTCTGCCCCTTGGGTGTTGGAATTAAGAGCATGCACTACCACACCTGGTTATTTATTACTTTTTACTTGGTGGGTATGTGTGTATGCCTGAGTGTGTGTGCATCATGTGCCTGAGTGTGTGTGCATCATGTGCCTGAGTGTGTGTGCATCATGTGCCCATGGAAGTCAAAAGGATGAGCTAGAACTCCTGGAACTAGACTGCGAGGGGTGGGAGCCACTTTGTGGGTGCCGGGAATCGAACCTGAGTCCTCCACATGAGCAGCAAGTGCTCGTAACCACTGAGCCATCTCTTCAGCCCCATAAAGACTGTTTGTTTATTTGTTTTTCGAGACAGGGTTGACTTGCTTTGGTTGTTCTAGACCAGGCTGGCCTTGAACTCACAGAGATCCAACTGCCTCTGGGTCCCTGAATGCTGTGATTATAGACAGGCCTGCACCATCTCACCTGGCTAAGACTATTTTTTTTTTTTGCTAAGACTATTTCTTAAAAGTCAAAATTGTATATGTACAGTCAGAAGATTAAATTTGATAGCCTAACATTTTATAATCAGGGCTGGGGTACATCTTTGTGGTAATTGAAAGCACAAACAGAAAAGGAAAATCAGAAAATAAAAAGAAAGCTAGGAAAATATGAATCACAATAACACAATGTGCCGTTTATGGATAGGATGCAGAGCAGAAGTATACAGAGATAACATTTTTAATTTATTAAATTGGTAAAAATCTAAAAATGTGCCATTTCACTCTAATCAGGCATAAGATCAGGGGTGTGCATGTTAGAGTGTAAAAAGATTCATTTACCACATAAAGCAACTGGTGATATTTGTAAAAATTAAAGTGGAACTTGTCTTTTTTTCCTTTCAATTATGTATAGATGTGTATGTCTGTGTGTAGGTGTGTGCATGTGAGTGCAGGCAGCCAGAAGAGGTGTTGGATCCCCTGGAGTAGTTGTTTCAGGTGGTTGTGAACCGCCTAATAATCATGCTAGGGACCACACTCAGGTGCTCTGAACCGCTCAGCCAACGCCCGAGTCCGTGCATTATCCTTTAGCCTAGCAATTTAACTTCCAGAAATGTATGGCCATTCTTGTCCATGAATGACATAGCATCTATATGTGGCTATTTATTTGATCTTTGTGAAAATAATAAACTAGGGTTCTAGATAATTAAATCATGATATATCTTACGGTGAAGCACTGCACCCTAAAACATTACTTATATAAAAATAACAGAGACATGAAAAAATGTATAGCCCAATATCCCCTGGATTTTTTTCTATGAAAGCAACTTTAATGAAAGTATGTAAACAAGCGCCATATGGCTTTATATCTTGAAGTGACCAATTTTCTAAAAAATTCTGCTTTAATCTTAAGGCTATAGTACATTTTTAAAAATTTATTTATTATTTTTATACAGTGCTCTGCCTGCATGTACACCTGCAGCCCAGAAGAGGGCATCAGATCATGTTATAGATGGCTGTAAGCCACCATGTGGTTGCTGGGAATTGAACTCAGGACCTCTGGAAGAGCAGTCAGTGCTCTTAACCTCTGAGCCATCTCTCCAGCCACGGCCATAGTACATTTTTTTCATTTTTTACCTGTTTCATTTTTACCTGTTTATTATTCTATGTGTGGGGGTGTTTTGCTTGCATCTTTATCTGTACACCACATGTGTGCCTGGTGCTCACAGAGGCCAGAAGACGTTGTTAGTCCTGTGGGACTGGAGCTACAGGTGACCATGAGCTGCCATGTGGGCACTGAGCCTTGAACCTGGGTCTACTGGAAGCGGTCAGTGCTCTTAACTGCTGAGCCAGCTCTCCAGCCCTGCTATTACTTAGACAGGATCTTATGTAATGTAATCCACGCCCAACTCACACTTTTAGTCCTCCTGTTTTAGTCTCTCATGTGCGGGAATTACAGGTGTATGCTACCTCCCCTGGTCTAAAGTCCCTGGATGTATTGTATTTCTGGAGGCAGGGTCTCACTCTGTAGCACAGGCTGTCCTGGCACTCACTGGTTCTGGCATTGAACTATTTGATTCTCCTTCAGCTGGCTGAGTGCTGGGATTATAGGCACACACCACCACATCTGACTGTGAGAGTGTTTTTAAAACCGGTTTTTGTTTTTTGTTTTGTTTTTTGTCACTGAGTAATCCTATGCAAGATCCACCTTGTTTATGATGTGATTTCCTTACTCCCGATAGGCTCTGTGCTGTCAGTTTGAGAAGTGCATGCATGACTTCGGTTAACTGTGTTCGTATGTGGTGTTTTACAGACTGACTTTTTAGCTAAGGGCCTGTAAATTGAGCCTCCCTAATTGAAACATCTGGGGAGTTTCATATTTTAAAGCATTTTGGATTTTGTACATACACTCGCTCAGCCAGTTAGGTCTGGAAAATATTCCAGTAGTAGAGAAACTCTGAAGTCTGAAGCATTTCTGGTCCCAGCCATTTCAGATTATGGATACTCAAATGCAAGGAATTAGAATAATAAAATATCTGTCTCAAATAGTTCCACAGTTTATGTCTAATGGTGAACATTTCCAATAAGTGACACATTTCTATTACCAGTACTTGGGTATTATTAATACTGTGGTTTGTTCAGGATGCCTTTATGTATTTTTTAATGTTCCGTGTTATTTGCTCAGTATATTTTTCTCTAAAATGTTCATTTTAGCAGAATGAAGTTAAAGGAAATAGATCGTACAGCTATGCAGGCATGGAGCCCTGCCCAGAACCACCCCATTTACCTAGCCACAGGTAAGCCGGAACGAGACGCCAGAGGGTTAGCCGACTTCTGTGCCTGCCGTCTTCATACGTGTATTTTACGTGTTAGTTCAGGCTTCATCTTCTGAAAAGTTCTCATTCTCCAGCAAGACTCTTCCAAACGTCGTGACCTTCCCCTGTGTTTCACAGCATCTGTATAGTGTAGCACTGGCCATGTGAACACAGTGTCTTCCCCAGAGCGCAGGAGTCATGTTAGTTAACTCACAGCAGATGTCATAAAAAGGAGTTTCAATGGATGACGAGCAAACTTGACAGAAGAATTTTTAGTAAAGAGGGCTGCTTTAAAAAAAATAATAATTTACTTTACATCACAAACATAGTTCCCCCTCCCTCCTCTCCTCCTAGTCCTTGCCCTGCCTCTGTCCACTCTTTGTTTTAAGAGAGCTGCTTTGTGTAGGGCGTTAAGCAGATAGAGTACATCATGGGACTGTTTCTCTGGATAGCTTCTAAAATATCTACAGTCTTTTTTTTGTTTGTTTGTTTTTGTTTTTGTTTTTTCGAGGCAGGGTTTCTCTGTGTAGCCTTGGCTGTCCTGGACTCACTTTGTAGACCAGGCTGGCCTCAAACTCACAGCGATCCGCCTGCCTCTGCCTCCTGAGTGCTGGGATTAAAGGCGTGCGCCACCACGCCCGGCTACCTACAGTCTTTATAACATTGTCTGTACCTACCCACTCTTAGAAATGTCATCTCCTACCCTGTGCCAGATCTTATTGCTACAGTAACTTAAATGTGCCCAGTGAGATCTCGTCACAGATGTATTCATGACAAGACAATTACAAGCATGCTTTTAGTTTCTCATGCCACTCTCTGAGTTCGTCTATTTTGCATATGTAGTTGCCATATGTGTATTTCCTGCAGGAACATCTGCTCAGCAGTTGGATGCAACATTTAGTACCAATGCTTCCCTTGAGATATTTGAGCTGGACCTTTCGGACCCATCCTTGGATATGAAGTCTTGTGCTACTTTCTCCTCTTCTCACAGGTATGAGATCAGCCTTCAAGTTCACATCATTGTCTAACTGTATGCTGTGGTTGATGACTTTCCTTAACTTTTTATTTTGGGGTAGGGTGTCTGGTAGTCAGGGCTGGCCTGAGACTCACTAGTAGCTGGGAATGGCCTTGAGCTTCTGCTCCTCCTGCCTCTGTCATGAGTGCTGGGATCATGAGCAAGTGCTGCCACATGGGCAGGTGCCACCACATGGGCAGGTGCCACCACATGAGCAAGTGCTGCCACATGGGCAGGTGCCACCACATGGGCAGGTGCCGCCACATGAGCAGGTGCCGTCACATGGGCAGGTGCCACCACATGAGCAAGTGCTGCCACATGGGCAGGTGCCACCACATGGGCAGGTGCCGTCACATGGGCAGGTGCCGTCACATGGGCAGGTGCCACCACATGAGCAAGTGCCACCACATGGGCAGGTGCCACTACATGGGCAGGTGCCACCTGAACCGAGGACTTTGTGCATGCTAGGCAAGCACTGTACCAGATGAGGTATATCCCAGACCAGTTGTCTATTTCTGTCTGTAATTATGACTATTGGAAACTTTAAGAAATAATGCCAGTGACATGAAAACTTGTAAAAAGTTGTGCAAGTGCATTTTTGTGCACGTGAAGTATTTACGTGTCCTGTTGAAAATTTAGATGCTGTTGTGTGTAGTGTAGCCATAAGAGTTTAGCTCTTAACAGTCTTCTTTTCTCAGTGTAGTAGAGGCTTTTTGTTGTTGATGTTTGTCTCTTTCTTATAGTTACAAAATATAGGTATGATAAAGAAAAAATATATATATACACATTTTTTCCCCTCAAGACAGGATCTCTATGCAGTCCTGACTGTCTTAGAACTAGCTATGTAGACTAAGATAGCCTGACCTCTGCCTCTGCCTTGAGTGCTGATGTTAAAGGTGTGCACTGCCATGCATAGCTCCCGTGCCTGGCTATTTATTTATCTTATGGAAGTTTATGTGTGTGGGGGTGTGTGCACCGGAGCGGGCAACTTGTAGGAATTGGTTCTCAACGTCTGTGTTGGTCCTGGGATAAAACCCCAGTAGTCAGGCTTGGCAGCGAGTGCTTTACTTTCTGAGCCATCTTGCTGGCCCACTGACACTGTGATGATGCAGAGGAAGATTGTGTACTTTAAGCAATGAAAGAAACTTTGTATGTTTTTACTAGGTTTAAAAGAGACAAACACTAGCTGAGAGATGAGTCATACAGCTCTGTGAATCCTCCTATGCCTTACATAGGTTTCCCCCTGTGATAAGATCCCAAGATGCATTTGTGTCCAAGGTTTTCCAACCACTGTCTGTTTCACTTCATGTACCTCCATGCCACCTTCTTCTTTTAGTTTTTTGAGACAGGGTTTTTCTGTGTAGCCATGGCTGTCCTGGAACTCACTCTGGAGACCAGGCTGGCCTTGAACTCTGAGAGATCTGCCTGCCTCTGCCTCGCAAGTGCTGGGATTACAGGTGTGTGCTACCACTACCCACTTCCATGCCACCTTCTAATTTTATCTCTAACTGAGATCAGATCATTATCCTCTACCAGAAATAAGGCCCATAATGTTGACACCATATCTCTACTTAAATTTCCACTGACTCCCTTAACACTTCACCTACTTCACAGGCTACAGATTATTGGACATTCCTATAGCAAATAAAATGTTTTATTTTCTAAGAAAGCAGTTGATTAGCTTTGTTTTGCAAATGAACAAAATAGATCTTGGGAGTATAAACGTGGCCAGTTATTGGGAATAAGTAACTTACCCAGGATTGCACATTTTCTAAATGATAAAGTCATTTTTAAACTCATGTCTTCTAACATAAAAGTAACTTTCTATACTGTATTACTCTGCGATCTTCACTGTTAGAAATCAAGAAATCAAATGTGAATATATAAGTAAACATTAAATCTCTCTTTTACTGGGTATACAGTCAGCAGGAAACATGGAGACACTAATTTGTATTACATAGAAAGATATAGACAAAAATGTAATTAATTTTTTGAATAGTTATTTGACTTGAAGAATAAGTTATTTATTTTCTCCTTAAGGTATCACAAGTTGATCTGGGGACCTCATAAGATGGATTCCAAAGGAGATGTTTCTGGAGTTCTGATTGCAGGCGGAGAAAATGGAAACATTATTCTTTATGATCCTTCAAAAATTATAGCTGGAGACAAGGAAGTTGTGATTGCCCAAAAGGACAAACATACTGGGCCAGTGAGGGCCTTGGATGTAAACATTTTCCAGGTTTGACTTTGTTTGGCATTCATTCATAGTTCTTAAACTATGTCTTCTTCCTTTGAAATAACTTTATGAATGTACTAGGCGTCAGTATTAGGAATGAAGACTAACCTGTACAATTCAGAGTTGAGCTTAGGAGCCCTCGTCCATGGCCATAGTGGCACATGCCTGTTACCTCAGCACTGCCTGTGGTGGTGCTCTTGTGATCTCAGTGTGGAGAGTAGAGGCAGGAGGATCTCTGGGAAGTGCTGGCCAGCTAGTCTAGTCTGTTGGTGAGTTCCATGCCAATGAGAGATCCTGTCTCGAAGAAGGTGCATAGTGTTCTTCAGGGTGATGTCTGAAGTTGTCCTCTGACCTCCATATGGACATGTACACAGACACAGACAGACAGACAGACAGACAGACAGACAGACACACACACACACACACACACACACACACACACACACACACACACACACACACACACACACGTGGGCTCACACAACCAAACATGCATAAAAAACAAGCTTCCCCAAGCAAAGCTGAGATTAAGACATTCAGCTGATAGGCTTATATTTGGAAGTCTGAAGGTGTCATGTCATCTGCCTGGCACCTTTAGATATTAGGAGCCCCACAGTTTGGAAACTAAAGGCTTCTGTTAGGCTGACTCATAGCATCAGTTGATTTATGAGCTTGAAAAGTAGCAGGTGAGGTCACTTTGTGAAGCTTGTTATAGTCTTGTACTTCTTACCAGTGTTAGTGTCGTTTAAATGCAGTGGGTTTGAAGTAGAAATCACATGGCAATACTGCTCCCTACAACACAACTATGTGCCCATGAGGTAGAAATATGTGGAAACAGAGGGCAGCCTTACCACCTGTCCTGCTCCAGCTCTGGGTGCTCGCTGTGAAGTGCTGTTGGAGGCACAGTAGCTGTGGGGCGTGGGTGTCGTTGAGAGCAGTGATTGGCGACTGCTTTTGTATTCTGTAGTCACATTTTCTTCCAGAGATGCAAATCCAAAACACCAGTCCTTACGTGGCTAATGTGATTGATTCTTTAGCACTTTAACCATAGAATTGTTCTTTCTGTAATGTAGTGCTTTAGGATGCATTTGTCAGTAGACATACTTCATTTGAAAAGTTTTCTAATGTTTCTCTTTAAAAAGTTAACTTTGTTGAAGAATCAGGGGTAATTAGAAAGTCTTGGGTGATTGTTTTGATCAATAGAAACATGGTATGTATTAAAGTCAACTTTTTGGGTTTTAGTTATTCTGAGTTTTCAGTTGTTATTTGGTTGTTGTTTCTTTTTGCAGACCAATTTGGTGGCCTCTGGTGCTAACGAATCTGAAATCTACATTTGGGATCTAAACAATTTTGCAACTCCAATGACACCAGGAGCTAAAACACAGGTAATGTTAACTGTTGATCAGTGTAATCAAAGGTACCAAAAGCCATTCTTTTAAACATATTTACATTGATATTAAGTTTTTTGAATGCAGACCAGTGCTTAAATATCATTAATTTTCAGTGGCATAGTAAAGTATTAATAAATGTTTATCTTGTAAGATGGAGGCAGGAGGATTGCCATGAGT
The DNA here is from genome assembly GCF_964271855.1 of Acomys minous. Lineage (NCBI taxonomy): Eukaryota > Metazoa > Chordata > Mammalia > Rodentia > Muridae > Acomys > Acomys minous. Next base: position 79,426,863 of record NC_140497.1, on the reverse strand, counting down.
TTGAAGTCAACTTGGAATATAGAGTGAGACCTTATCTAAAATAAAAATATTGCCAGATGTGGTGGTGCACTCCTTTAGCCGCAGCATTCACAGGCAGAGGCAGGCAGATCTTTAAGTTCCATGACAGCCTGTTCTGCATGGCAAGTTCCAGACCACTTAGGGCTACATAGTGAGACCCTGTCTCAAAAAATGAAATGTAGTCTTTGCTTAACATCTCCTTGATTCCTGAGCCGTAAGTGGTCATTCAGCACCTACCGACCGCCAGTGTGTGTGGTATTAGGCTGAGAGCATATCTCTCTCACAGCACAGAACAGATATGTGCTCCGTGATTGTCTCACAGCAGCACTCTGGCTCTTCATTAGTGCTCAGATCTACTAGACAAATGCACTTCTGTGTTCCTCACGCACTTTGGCTAGGAGCTGCTTCCGCTCTCTTGAGTTTCTCGTTGGTGTACGTGGATTCCCAGTTGCAGGGGCGCCAGAACTGGAGAAAGGTGGCGTAATGATGGCATACAGTCTGCTGCTTAGAAAGGCTTTGCTTCCTGATATAGTCCAGCCTGCCATTCTCGGCCTGCCTAATTGTAGGGCACATTCACCGTAACTGTAGGGCACTCTGTGTTGCAACAACTGCAAATAAATGTCTTGGTTTATAGCAGGAACTCAACAAATGCTTGTCAGATGAGATAGTATTAAACAGTGTAAAGTATTTGAAAACCATGTAAATATGTTTTAAACAAGATGGTGTATATTGTGAATGTATGAATAGAAAGGAAATTAGTGGAATAGATGGGTCTAATTTTTTTTTTAAGCTCCTCGAATTCAAATTCATACATGCCTTCTTACTTTTTTTTTTTTTGAGACAGGCTTTCTCTGTTATACAAAGCTCTGGATGCCTTGGACTCTGTGTAGACCAGGCTGGCCTCAAACTCACATCGATTTGCCTGCCTCTGCCTCCAGATTGCTGGGATTCAAGGTGTGTGCCATCACGCCTGGCCAAGGGTCCAATTTTAAGGAGCAGATGTTTGTTTTTTTAAATAAATAAATGATCCGCTAGGCATGATGATACATGCCTTTAACCTCAGCAGAGGCTAGTGGATCTCTGTGAGGTCTAGGCCAGCCAGAGCTATGTAGTAAGACCCTGTCTCAAAAAATGAAAAAGAAAACAAAGAAAAAAACGAAGAATTAGAATTTGTAATTAACTTTATTTTTTATTTTGAGACAGAGTGTTACTGTGTGGTCTGGCTGTCCTGGAACTCAGTTTGTAGACCAGGCTAGCCTCCAACTCAGAAATTGGCCTGTCTCTGCTTCTAAAGTGCTAGGATTAAAGATGTGTGCCACCACACCAGTTTATAATTGAATTTGAATATAACAATGTCCTAGTTACTTCCTGTTGCTGTGATTAAACACTACCCAAAAACAACCTGGGAAGAAAGAGCTTCTATGACTTAGATGTCCCATCACAGTCTGTCAACTGGCTGGCTTCCTGGCTTGCTCTGTTACTTTCTTTAGGTAGCCTACAACCACCTGCCCAGGGACAGACAGTGCCTCCCACAGTGGGCTGGGCACCCCCCACGTCTGTCAGCAGTAAGAAGGTGCTACACAGGCATGCCCACAATGCCATCTGATGGAGGCAGGTTCCTCCCCGGGACTCCAGTCTGCCAAGTTGACAAAAACCAACCAGCACAGGAGGGAAATGGTTCTAATGGTTTGTTCTTTAACAGCCACCAGAGGATATCAGCTGCATTGCTTGGAACAGACAAGTTCAGCATATTTTAGCATCAGCTAGTCCCAGTGGTCGGGCAACCGTGTGGGATCTCAGAAAAAATGAGCCAATCATCAAAGTCAGTGATCATAGTAACAGGGTGAGTATGAGAGCGCTTTGGGTAAGCATGTAATATTCCTACTGTGAGTACCCGTAGTTTGTTTCAAGAAATCAAACTGTTGTAAAAATAAAATCCTGTCTTTTTAGCCATCAGTTAATAGTGGGATGAATGCTGCTCCCCTTAGTAAAAATAATTAAATACCCAGTAAACCATGCTGGGTATCTTTTTAAGCTTTTAAGCACTTCATTTCTTAATAATGTATGCACGTGTGTGTTGGGGCAGGGAGGGGGGGGTCGTGGATGAGTTCATGTGTGCCGTGAAGCACATTTTGAGATCAAAGGATAACTTTTGGGACTCTGTTGTCCTCTTTTCTACTGTGTGGCTCCCAGAGATCAAACTCAGGTTATTGGGGTCTTAGTGGCAGGCACCTTTACCCAGCGAGCCACCTTGCTGTTCTGTTGTTGTTGTTAAAACTTTCAAAAAAATTTTTTTATTACATTTATTTTTTGTGTGTGGTGAGGTGGTTGCCTTTGTCAGTATGCATGCTCGATTGTGCACTTTTGTGTCGGTCAAGGACAGTTTTGAGGAGCTGGTTCTCATCTTTTACTGTGTGTGGGCCCAGTGATTAAACTCAACTTTGTTGAGCCATGTGGTTTGCCCTGGTTAAAGATTTTCTAAAATAAGACTACCTAAATCAGAGGGGAGGCTATGCTTGGAATATAAAGTGAATAAATAGATAATTTTTTAAAAAAGAGCACCTAAATCAGAATGTGTATGTCATTGAAAAAAATACCACAGAACTGTTGAGAAGACCCTTCTTCCAGATTTAATGGACCAGAAAATTTAAAACACAAGTTTTAGTGGAATGAGGGATACAAGAGCCATCTTAGTCATCATGTGGATATTTACTAGAATTGAAACTTTGGGGTAATCCCCAATAATGTTAATTGCCTCATGAAACTTCAGCTGGTAACTGTGATGTAAGACATTTTTGTTTGTTTGTTTGTTTTCTAGATTGAACATTTTTGAGGAAATACTAAAGGCTTTTTCATAGCTTTTATTTATTTTCATTTTTCAAAATATATTTTAAGCTTGTGTAAAATATTTTTTAGTTACAATATTGACAGTGAAATAATTTTAGATGATAGAATTATTTTGATTCTGAATCGTTTTGTGTATCAAGTAGATGAATAGAAAACATACAGATGTTGTAGTTTTAACACTATTGCTTAAAACTGTTTAGGAACATTGAAAACGGAGATTCTCAATCTGTGGGGTGCAACCCCTTTTGGGGGTGTCAACCAACACCTGAAGCTATTGGAAACCACAAATATTTACATTATGATTTATAACAGAAAATTTATAGTTACAGAGTAGCAAGTAAAATAATTTTATGGTCAGGGGTTAACACAACATGAGGAATTGTACTAAAGGGCTGTGGCATTAGCAAGCTTGAGAACCACTGACTTGAAAGGTTCAGAACTAGTCTGAGCTGATACTTGTTCCTGTTTGTTTCAATAATGACATAGTCCTCAAATTTTATTTCTGCTTTCCATAAAGTAACATGATTGCTGAGATATGAGCCTTCCTGTCTGCAGATGCATTGCTCCGGACTGGCATGGCATCCTGATGTTGCTACTCAGATGGTCCTCGCCTCTGAGGATGACCGATTACCAGTGATCCAGATGTGGGATCTTCGATTTGCCTCTTCTCCTCTCCGCGTTCTGGAAAATCATGCCAGGTACCATCCAGCCGTTTCAGGGAACTTTGTTTCTTCATGTTTTGTTCTAAAACATATTACTCATTTTTATTTTAAGCAGTAGTCATTTTCATAGATAGATTATATCATGCTATCATGAATTGTTTGTTAATGATTTCCTACCATTTATTTCATATTTCATTTACTTCAAGTAATTAGCAGGGCATAGCGATGTGTGCCTGTAATCCCAGCACTTGGCAGGTGGAGGTAAGGAGGGCTAGGGACTTAAGGCCGTCCTCAGCTACATCATGTGTAGATGACTCAAACTCACCCAGAGTAATTAGTAAGCATTTGAGTATATCAAGGCACTTCGAGACAAATCTTGACATTGATTATACAATTAGATTCTTATTTTTCATCAGACCTAAGAAAATGAGGTGCCACATCAGAACAGTTCAAAACCTGGCTTGATTTTGTTTTCACTTTAAAAGCAAACATAGCCGGGCGTGGTGGCGCACGCCTTTAGTCCCAGCACTTGGGAGGCAGAGGCAGGTGGATCACTGTGAGTTCGAGGCCAGACTGGTCTACAAAGTGAGTCCAGGACAGCCAAGGCTACACAGAGAGACTCTGTCTCAAAAAACCAAAAAAAAAAAAAAAAAAAAGCAAACATTTTTGAGCAATTAGGTCATCTTCTGCTTTTAATTTTATTAATATGTTTAATAGATAGTGTGAAAAAAACATAAAACAAAACAAACCAGGAATTTTCTCATGTTTCAGTGTCTTTACATTTCATTAATTTGCCAAACTTCCTGTCATTGATACTCAGGTACTAGCAAGTTTGTATAAATTCGTTATTGTATTTAAATAAGGAAATACCTTTGAGTATTATACTAATTTCTAAGTACTTTGGGGGCTTTTGTTCTTCCTATTTAGGGAAGGCAGACTGAGATTTGAGGCCCTTCTCCCCTCTCCTGTGTAGTGGTTTGTGAAAGAGAAAGACTTGAAGTACAAGGTCTGTCTGAGCTGCTCACAGAGGAGAGGAATCTGGTCAGAATGTATTCCTCGTTACATGTTAGGCTTTAGTCTCATTCATAGCACAAAATATGATTCTGAGGAGTCTTAATGCTTTTCTTACCTTATTTAAGAGTGAGTGAGTTAATTTATTCAGTAAAACAGACAAGATTCCTATCTGTTTAGTTACTTTCCTGTTGCTGGGAGAGACATCACAACCAAGGCAACTTATGAAAGCAAGCAAGCAATGGGCATGGTGCTGGAGCCATAGCTGAGAGCGCACATCTGATCCCTAAGCAGGAGGCAGAGGGAGAGACTGCGCCTGGCGCCACCTCCAGTGACACATCTTCTCCAACAAGGCCAGCTCCCTATCCTTCCCAGAGGGCTCCAACAGTTGGGGACCAAGCATTTAAACATACAGGCCTGTGGGGGCCATTCTCATTCAAGCCACTGCACTGCCTTCCGGGAAAACTCCTACATAGCATAGGCAGTGACAGTCATTTTATGTAATGCATTAGTCATCTTTATTATGCACACAGCTGTAGACATTGCTATTGTGTGTCTTACAGGCCAGAAATTGAAGCTCAACAGGTTAAACATGTCCAAGGTCATAGATAACTAGCCATGTGCTGGCTTCCAACCCAGATTCTGAACTCCAAGTGATCTCTTAACACTACACTCTACCACAGAGCTTAGGAACGGGCCATCATAATTTGTAAAATACAGTGCCCGATGACAGAAACAAATCAATCTCGAGTATACTGGCAATTTCTTTCTTTCTTTCTTTCTTTCTTTCTTTCTTTCTTTCTTTTTTCCTTTCTTTTTTTTTTCGGTTTTCCGAGACAGGGTTTCTCTGTGTAGCCTTGACTGTCCTGGACTCACTTTGAAGACTAGGCTGGCCTTGAACTCACAGTGATCCACCTACCTCTGCCTCCCGAGTGCTGGCAATTTCTTATACTAATAAACGGTAGATTACTTGATCTTAAAGTCTTTTCCAGCCTTATAGTTCTGATGATGATGATGATGATGATGATGATGATGATGGTATAATATATCAGGCTGGACAGATGACTCAGTAATCAGGAGCACTTCTGAAAGACCCCAGTTTATTTCCCAGTACCCATCTGGCAGGTCATGGCCATCTGTAACTCTAGCTCCAGGGGGTATGATGGCTCCATCTTCCTTGGGCACCTGCACTTATGTGAATATATAAATACACACAGTTTTGTTTTGCTTTTTAATTTTTTAAAACAAACAAACTTTGACTGTTGTTACTATGTTAGCAGTCAGATCTAGCAGCTTATATATGCTAAGCAAGTACTTACCACTGAGCTAAATACTCAGACCTCCAATTGTGTGCTCTTAAGAAATATCCAAACATAGTTCTGGGTTCTCTGATGATCTCTGAGTAACATAGCTATGAATATAGAAAAGACAGTTAATACTGGCTTTCTCTAAGTAGTAGAATACAGAAGTGTGTGTGTGTGTGTGTGTGTGTGTGTGTGTGTGTGTGTGTGTGTTATATGGGTGGGTTCACATGTTTGTGGAGGCCAGAAGTCCATGCCCAATGCCTTTCTGAGCATTCGTCAACCTTATAATTTTGAGATGCTGAACCTGGAGTCAGCATTGGGTATAGGTGACAGGTGCACCTGCTTTTCTTCACCTCCCTAGCCGGGATTACAACTGTGTGCTGCCATGCCTGGCTTTGTGGGGTGGTTGTGGGTGTGGGGGGGGGAAGTGCATGTATGCCACACTTTGCATGAGGAAGGCAGAGTAGCCTGTGGGAGTCAGTGTCTCCTCTCATGGGACACAGGAATTGAATGTAGGTCATAGGGCTTGGCAGTAAGTGCTTTTACCTACTAAGCCATCTCGATGGGCTGGCTTTGTTAGGATGCTGTACAGTGAGCACCTCACTGCAGAGCTGCCTCCCACCCTGAGGATTACACTGCTGCAGTGTGTGCAGCCCAATGAATACACTGTATTACTCTCAATATCCTTTACAGCAGGACAAGGTGGCGCACACCTGTAATCCCAGCACTCGGGAGGCAGAGGCAGGCAGATCTCTGTGAGCTCGAGGCCAGCCTGGTCTACAGAGTGAGTCTAGGACAGCCAAGGCTACACAGAGAAACCCTGCCTCCGGGGCAGGGGCCGGGAAGGGGGAATGAGAATATGGAGATCCCTACGCTAAGATAATGATCTATAAAACCGTGTTTCTAGAACCTAGAGTTTGATATTTCCCTTGAAATATCTATTTTTTCATTATATTCAATAAAGAGTAGTTCCCTGATGGCATAAGCTAAAAAAAAAATTGGACTGAGGTTATAGATTGGTGGTAGAACACTTGCTTCCCATGTATGAAGCTTTTTGTTTGTTTGTTTTTGGAGACAGGGTATCTCTCTGTAGACCATGCTGGCCCGGAAAGAGACCCGTCTGCCTCTGCCTCCCAAGTGCTGGGAGTAAAGGCATGTGCCACTACTGCCAAGTTATACGGGGCCTTTGTATCTGTACATTTTTTCATTAAAAACAAACAAACAAACAAAGCAGCCCATGAACCAGGCATGGTAGCACACATCTTTAATCCCACACTTGGGAAGCAGAGGCAGGCAGATCGCTGTGAGTTTGAGGCCCGCCTGGTCTACAAAGTGAGTCCAGGACAGCCAAGGCTACACAGAGAAACCCTTCTCAAAAAACCAACCAACCAACAAACAAACAAACAAGCCAGCCCATGACTACTTATTCATAGTCTACATTCTTGGGTGTTAGCTTTCATTTCTTACAATCTGCGCATGGTCTTAAACATCCCGGGTCTGTTCTGTACATGTTAACAGATTACCATGAGTCACACACCTGTTAGCAGGGTGTGAATCTCTGAGCCTGCACAGGAGGGACTAGAAATGTCCTCTCCTCGAGATTGAACTTTCCCTCAATTCTTTGTGGTTTTTCTTCCTGTTTATGTGTGTGTCTGCCTTCCTTCCTTTCTTTTTTCCTTCCTTCCTTTCACCTTTCTTTTTTTAAGCTAACAGTTTGGACTAATAAACAGAAGTACATTCTGTTGTGGTCTTTTCATAGCTGTACGTCACTATACTTTGTTCTCATTTGTTCCTCTCTCCCCACTATGTTTTTTTATAGGGGGATTTTGGCGATTGCTTGGAGCATGGCCGATCCTGAATTGTTACTAAGCTGTGGAAAAGACGCTAAGATTCTCTGCTCTAACCCTAACACAGGAGAGGTAGGAGGGGGAATGCTTCTCAAATTTTCAGCCCTTGTAATATTTTATTTCTACCTAAATAAGTAATTTCCATATGGGTTTTAAGCACTCGATTATAACTAAGACCATTGGTGGAGGGTATGAGAGGCTAGTCCATCAGAGCTCTATTAGGAACATTATCCTTTAAATTAAAATTAATCTTTCGGCCAGAGAGATGGCTCAGAGGTTAAGAGCACTGGCTGCTCTTCCAAAGTTCCTGAGTTCAATTCCCAGCAACCACATGGTGGCTCACAACCATCTATAATGAGATTTGGTGCCCTCTTCTGTCATACAGGCATACTGTATAAGTAATAAGTAAATAAATCTATAAAACAAAACAAAATAACCAAAGAAAAAATAAAATTAATCTTTCTCTATTAGAACATTGATTCTAGCTCGACAGCCTTTTCTTTGTTTCTTACTTCTACTTTTGTGCATTGTTTTGCTTGCATGTATGTCTGTGTTAGGGTGTTGGATCCCCTAGACCTAGAGTCACAGACAGTTGTAAGTCGCCATGTGGGGCTAGGATTTGAACCTGGGTCCTCTGGAAGAGCAGCTAGTGCTCTTAACCACTGAGCCATCTTCTCTAGACCCTAGTTTTAGCCTTATATATAACTTTGCCTTTTCTCTATTAAAGTAGATTATTGCAGGTGCTTTTGTAGTAATTCTGATGGAAAAGTAATAAAAATATTAATGGCTGGGGCTGGAGTGTGGCTCAGCAGCCAAGCACTTGCTTAGCATGTACAAGTTCTACGCTTGATTTCCAGCACCATTAAAAAGTGTCTTCCTGCTGGCACAGTAGCTCCACGGTTAAGTCTGGAAGCCTGAGTTCGATTCCTGGAACCTACATGAAAAACAAGATGTAGTAGCTACATGTGTAACCTCAGTAGGAGGATTACCCAGATCAACTTGGGTGTGCAACAGGACAGATATTACAAAAGACTATGCCTCACCAAGCTGGAAGGAGAGAACAGACTCTTCAAAGCTGCCATCCGTGTGTGCACCGTGGCACATACCCCAGCACTTGTGCCCCTGCCCACTTACCCATACCACACACATACACATAGGAATGTGAATAAACAAAAATATTTTCAAAGATTTTGTTCTTTTAGGTGTTGAGAATTGAACTCAATACTTCAAATGCTCTACTAAGCTCTAGTCCCAGCTTGTCAGTAGATGTCAGGCCATCACAGAAGCAGGTTCCTTAGTTCCTTGATTTCTGGTTTGTGTCTTTGATTATACTTTCTGTAGGAAACCAGAAATGTGAAGTTTAGGGAGCCAAGAGCAACATTAAGGCAGCGATAAATTCTGCCTGTGTGATTTGTAGCCAGGGGGGCAAAAATGTCCCTTTCCCTCTACCTGTTCATGTTGGGCAGATTTCTTGAAATGCACTGTTCTCTTACCATTTTCTTTTTTTCTTTTTCTTTTTTTGGTTTTTCAAGACAGGGTTTCTCTGTGTAGCCTTGGCCATCCTGGACTCACTTTGTAGACCAGGCTGGCCTCGAACTCACAGCGATCCGCCAGCCTCTGCCTCCCAAGTGCTGGGATTAAAGGCGTGCGCCACCACGCCCGGCTCTTACCATTTTCTTAGTTTTAAAATAAACTTTTGACTGGGTATGGTGGTGCATGCCTGTTATCCCAGCACTGGGGGAGGCAGACACAGCTGGATCTCTTGTAAGTTGAGGCCAGCCTGGTCTACAAAGTGAGTCCAGGACAGCCAAGGCTATACAGAAAAACCCTGTCTTGGGAAAAAACAAATAAATAAGTAAATAAAGCAAACTTTTGTATTTGGCTGTATTAGAAGGAGTTGGCTTATTCAGTATATACTACAATTAACAAATTAGAATTCCTAGTTCGGTAAAGTTTCATCACATTACACACCAACCAGTGTAAGCATCAAAGACACAGCAGGCTGGACACTTGCTTACCTCTGTGATTGTTTCTGTTTTGTTTTGTTTTAAGTAGAGCATTTTTAATTCCATATAATACCAAAGTTACCTTTTTTTGACTTTTCTTAAGGCCTAAGATATATACACTCCTAGGATTCCCAGTTGCTACCACACTCTGGATTGGCAACAATTCTGATAACTTTTTATTTAGTTTTGGTTTCCTCTGTGTGTATAAGTTCATGCATGTACCAGTACATGTGCACTTATGTGTGTATGCACCCGGCTGCCAGAAATCAATAGTGTGTCTAGTCTGTTGCATCTCTTTCTAATTTTTGAGGCAGGGTCCCTGGTTGGCCTCCTTCAGTACTGACCAGCTAACCCTGGGCCTCGTCCTGTCTCTGCCTCCCCAGCTATGTGATTTCAGGCGAGTAGCAGACCTGCCTTTTATGTGGGTGCAGGGCCTTGGACTGCAGTCCTCCTGCCTGCATGGCAAATATTTTACAGGAGGCGCCATCTCCCCAGCCCTGTAATAGCATTTTAAAAGTTCTCCCGTGTCCTTTTCCTGCTAGAGAAGGCTTTGTTAGGATTCTTCAGCAGTAGGAATGGCATGCACACGATTTCTCTTTGGCTAAAAGCTGCATGTGTCAGTTCTTTCTAACAGGGTGGTTTACAGTTTGGTCTTCAATATAATTATTTGGATCTTGCCAAGAAAAACAGCTGAGAAGGGTAGCTGTAGAGTTTGATAAGGTGCTCTGGACTTTCCTGCTGGTCTCTACTGCCGCTTAGGAGAAGAAACACTGACTAGCATCCCTGTGGCTAGTGGACCATCGCCGAGCCGCTGTGCTGTAACAGGAACTTACTACTGCTTTCCTTAGCTAAAGTTTCTTTTTTTTTTTTTTAATTATTTTTATTTTATGTGCATTTGTGTTTTGCCTGCATGTATGTCTGTGTGGAGGTGTCAGATCTTGAAGTTACAGGCAGTTGTGAGCTGTCGTGGTTGCTGGGAATCGAACTCAGGTACTCTGGAAGAGCAGTCAGTTCTCTTAACTGCTGAGCCATCTCTCCAGCTCCTCTTAGCTAAAGATTCTTAAAGAAGATGTTCAATAGACTTATTACCAACAGTGCTTATTGTTATTGGTTATGACCTGGCTATACCTTTTTCTAACTTTTACTTATTTTATTTATATTGGGCTAGGTATTATATGAACTTCCCACCAGCACACAGTGGTGCTTTGATATCCAGTGGTGTCCTCGAAATCCTGCAGTCCTGTCAGCTGCCTCCTTTGATGGACGGATCAGTGTTTATTCTATCATGGGAGGGAGCATAGACGGTTTAAGGCAGAAACAAGTTGACAAGGTAAAGTGATCTTGCCAACCAGCAATGCTGGCTAACTGTTATTAGACTTGTTGTTGTTGTTATTTTTGTTGTTGAAAAGTTGCAACCCAGTTTGTGAAGGTCACTGATTTATACTTTTTTTTTTTAATAGCTCTCATCATCTTTTGGGAATCTTGATCCCTTTGGCACAGGACAGCCCCTCCCCCCATTACAAATCCCACAGCAGACTAGTCAGCACAGCATCGTGCTGCCCCTGAAGAAGCCACCCAAGTGGATCCGGAGACCTGTTGGCGCCTCCTTCTCGGTAGGTGGATTTCGTTTTTATGGTTCAGTGCAACACCTGAACTGAGGAACTGTGGGATGGCACAAAGTACTTCTGAGCCAGGGAGGCCTGTAACAACTGCAAAGGGACGGGTGAAGGACAGATTCAGGCTTCGGGGCGTGGGAGGGTATCAGGGGTCAGGCCTTCCTGTTAGCAGGCCTACAGGACATTCACTGGGGGCGCAGCTTAATGACTAATGAGTTCATTTATTCTTCACAGTTTGGAGGGAAACTGGTGACTTTTGAGAATGTCCCAGTGCAGCCTCAGCAGGGAGCTGAGCAGCAGCGACGGCAGTACGTGTTTGTCAGTCAGGTTGTGACAGAAAAAGACTTTCTCAGCCGTTCGGAGCAGCTGCAGCAGGTAGTGCAATCTCAGGGCTTCATCGGCTACTGCCAGAAAAAGGTCGATGCTTCTCAGACCGAGTTTGAGAAAAATGTCTGGTCCTTCTTGAAGGTAAAGCTGGGTCTGTTTTTATTTATTTATTTATCTATCTATTTATTTATTTATTTTGTGTGGGTTTATTTTTATTTTTTATTTGTGTGTGTGTGTGTGTGTCTATATAGGAAGACCTCATCGCAAAAAGCCAGAAACAAGCTTTTAAAGAGAGCAGAGCCCAGTCTCTTACGTCATTATCAACTAAATAGTGTGGAGATAGATTTAAGGGAGACAGGCATCATTCAGCAGACTTAAAATTAGAATGTGAGAGGTGCTATAGTAAAAGCATAAAATACTTAGTGTCATCTGGGCGTGGAGGCACACCATCATACTCCCAGAAGCTGAGGGTGGAAGCAGAGAGATGGGGAATTCAGGGTTATTGTCTGCTACATAGAGTCTGAGTCCAATGCCTAGGCTACATAAGATCTGGTCTCTAACAAACAAAAAACCTAATTTTTAATTTAAAAAAAAAAGTTATTTAGAGGTGTGGTGCTACATGCCTTTAATCTCAGCACTCAGGAGACAGACGCAGGTGACTCTGAGTTCAAGGTCAGCCTGGTCTATAGAGCAAGTACCAGGGCAACTGAGCCTATGTAGTGAGACCTTGTCTCAAATAACCCACCCCAGTCAGTGACTAAGAGTGCACACTGCTCTTTCAGATGAGCTGAGTTGGGTCCCTAGCACCATGCTGGGGAGCTCACAGCCACTTGTAAGTTCAGCTGTCCAGGACTGGATGCCCTCCTCTGACCTCTGCCAGCACCGTACTCACCATGTACAAACCAACACTCCTAACCCAGTTAAAGAAGGGCAGCTTTAGAGTTAAATTCTTTTTGAACAGTGAATTTTCAGGATTTTGTAGACTTTAGATTCTTTGGTGATTTGATTTGGAATTTGGTCAATTCTTAGACAAACTAGGTTTTACATGTAGGTCTTTGATAATGTCTCTTTTAAAAGGTAAACTTTGAGGAGGACTCTCGTGGGAAATACCTTGAGCTTCTGGGATACAGAAAAGAAGATCTGGGAAAGAAGGTCAGTCTCTGGGAAAGTCAAGTGACTGTCTCAAATATGTTGTTTGTTTTCTGTTTTTAAAAGTTCTATACACATTTTCTCAAATCAGTCAATAAACACTGAGTAAGAATTCATGTCTGTTACTGAAGTTTTCAAATGCAGAACTCTACTTTCTGACTGGATTTAGAAGCTGCCAGAACCATCTGTAATTCAGCCTGGATTGTCAGGAATACTTTGGCCTTGATAGATCAGTTGCACACACTGAGGGTTTATTGGGGTGTGCTTACAGTGGTGCCTTCCCAACTGTGTGCCGCTCACGTGGGAAGTAGGCTCTGTCTGGGCTACTGCAGAGCCCTACCCTATCTACAGAGATGCTTTTAGCATGATTCGGTTTTTAGTGTTTTTTAAAGACAGGGTTTCTCTGTGTAGTCCTGGCTATCCTGGAACTCTCTGTAGATCAGGCTGGCCTGGAACTCACAGAGATTCACCTTCCTCTGCCTCCTGAGTGCTGGGACTAAAGGTGTGTGCCACCACCACCCAGCTAGCATGAAATGCTTAAATGGCACTTTATTGACCAGTTAGCATGTCGCTGGAACAGAGTTGAATTGTCCCAGGCTCAAGTAAACAACATCTAAGCAATTTGTTTGGTGGCTTTGAAAGAATTCCCTTTTTCAAAAACAAAAACATATTTATAGTTGTTTTTCTAAGTTTTCAGGAGATTAAAAGTTTTTCTTGCATGCCTGAAAACAAAAAGATTGGGAATTAGAATCATCAAAATACTTGTAAAGCAATTCAGCTTTTTACAAAGTGTTTTGTATGGCAGGCATGGTGCACAGGCTTTCCCCCGGCACTCAGGAGGCAGGGGCAATGGGCCTCCGCGAGGTCCAGGCCATCCAGGGCTAATGAGCCCAGTTAGAAACCGTCAACAACAAAACAAGAACATTGTTCCTAGTCAGTTAAACAGCAAAGTACAAGAGAGTATGTTTCTGTTAAGGTTGATTTTGTGATTAGACAGCAGAGCTGAAGAACATCTGCACAGTAGAACTCCATGTAAATGGAACTAGACCCAGTAAGAACCGGTGCTGCACAGGTCTTCGCTTTCCCTAACATTGTGTCCCTGATAAGAACTTGTGGAGTTCTGCTGAGAGCGGGGTAACACTAAACTTGCTGCTCGCCTTGAACTAGAATTGCATTTAGTAGGTGAGTTGTTATTTTCATTTCAGGTTGCTTTGGCCTTGAGCAGAGTGGACGGAGCCGATGTGGTAAGAGGGCCTGACAAATAGCTGTCTCCCAAGAGCTTGCTTAGGCCATGAAAAGGAAGTGTAATTTGAGAAGTTGATCTGTTTTGTGCTTCCCGGTTTAAAAATACCAATTCTAAGTATTTTAGTAAGTGCATAATTCTCATCTTAGTTAGCTGGTAAGGCATGTCATTCTTTTGTTATATTTGAACTTTATAAAAGGAAGCACTGACTCAGTGCCTGCTCAGATACCTAAGGGAAAGCTCTTGTATGTCATGTGACATATGGTGACCCAAAGGGAGGATGCTGTCAGTGGTTGCTCTTGCTTTCCTTTGAATGTTGTTTCTGGAATAAAAGTGCCTGGTTGCTTCTTACAATCAAGCTCTGGATGTGGTTGGTTGGGTCTTTTGTCTCTTATTACTAATAACCTTTAATGCTACGTTCTTCAACTTCCTCTGATTGTTTTGTGTACCAAAGGCTCTTAAAGACCCTGACCAAGTAGCACAGAGTGATGGGGAGGAGAGCCCCGCTGCTGAAGAGCAGCTCTTGGGAGAGGTACTTACTCTTTTATATTATATTGGACAACTGTCATAACTGTGCATCTGACTTGAAAACGGGGACATTTTCTTGACTACTTGTTGCCAACTGTGTTTGAATGTACTGTTTCCTCAGGTATGGTAGGGAGTCTGTTCCCCTCACCTAACACAAGATCTCTGCGCTCTAGTTCCTTGGCCCAGCTTCTGGATTGTATGGCTTTAAATTAGCAATAGATGTGAGATTTCCCTAACTGGCTCAGATGGCTGCCAGGATGCTAAACTGAAGAGATATTTTGTTTGGAAATGCAGTTGCCATGCTTGTCAAATTAATGCTTTTTTCTTGGCACATTAATTTGAATAGCCCGCTGTCAGTGATAGAGGCTTCGAAATTGGTTCCAAACTTGGAGCACAAGTAAAGACTATTTTATAAAGCTAAACTGATTGTGATGACTCACTGTAAATCTGTCCTTAGCTGTGCTTGACAATTTCTATAACTAATTGAAAGGAGACCTTGAATACAAAGTTGTATCATTAATTTGTTTCCTCTTGATTCTCTTTCTCCTCCCAACTAACAACTAATTCTACAATTTACTTGTTTTGCTTTTTAATTTTATTTCATCTTGGAAAATTAATCAAATTCTTATTTCTTATCTAATCTTTGGTGTTTCCACTGCCTTTTATGATTGACGAATATCTTGACTATGAAATGCTTGTAAATATAATTCATAACTATATTGGGCAGCTACAGAGTGATCATCAAATATATTTTCTATTGAAAGCAATTTCCTAGAATTTAGGAAGGAAATAGGGGATATTGTAAGATCTTCCTAAAACTTTGAACTAGTTTTAGAGATACCTAGAAAAATTATAGATGCCTACAACTGTACTCATTTGTTTACAAGTAGACTAACTATGTATTATCAATTTAAAGACATATTTGGTCATACACTCATGAATAATATATGATAAAAATAGTTAGCCAAACAGTAGTCACCATTGTATACCTTGAAGGCTTGAAACAAGTTAGGCATAAAGTGATTAAAAAAATCTTCCCATTTGTCTTAATGATACTATTGCTTTTCAGCCTCACTGTCTTGTATATGTGAGGTTTTTAGTACATAAGAAATTGCACTTGGGGCCCTATTAATATCTCAGGAGTTCATAAATAAAGGTTTATTAGTTGTGCATAGAAAGTACATCTGAAAATGTTGAGTTAGAAAAGGGTAATATTGTATTGTTTGTACAGTCCTGGGATTTGAGCCAGGGCCTCGTGCATCCCAGGTCTCGGCTCCAGCCCTGAAAATGCTGCTCTCTGAACTGGTAAACAGAGAAGAGAGGGTGGATATTGACTCTTCTCTCAGTGTGACTAGTGCAAACTGCCAGCGCTTTCCCAGACTTCAGATACTAGGGAGGAGGGTGGAGACCTAGCCGCCTCCTATAAGGCTCGGCTCACTAGGTAAGCTGTTTAGATGCTGGACTCGACACTAAAATGACTCCTTCCATAGCTCAAGGCCTTCCCCTTAAGGTGTGTAGGCAGCACAGGTGCAGGTGGGATGTTTGATTTTATGTGGGATAACTTTGCTTTCCTTTAAAAGGAAAGGCTTAGCTGAGTGTGGTGGCACACGCTTTTAATCCCAGCACTCAGGAGGCAGAGGCGGGCGGATCACTGAGTTTGAGGCCAGCCTGGTCTACAAAGCGAGTCTAGGACAGCCAAGGCTACACAGAGAAACCCTGTCTCGAAAAACCAAAATAAATAAATAAATAATAAATAATAAATAAAAGGAAAGGTTTGGGAATGTCTGCTTAGTCTTTACTAGTCCCTAATCTGAAAATCTAAGAAGTTTTAAATTTCAGATCATATTGTATTCAGATGTTGAATTGAGTCACTCAATCTGTAACCTTTATAATTGGATTGTGTACACACACACACACACTATATGCTGTTCCATATATAACTAATTTAAATGAAAATTAAATGTATGATTTAATTGTATATATTTAAAAACAATGTTTATGCTGCTCTGTGTGTAGGAGTGTGTGTGTGTGTGTGTGTGTGTGTGTGTGTGTGTGTGTGTGTGTCCGTCCGTGTCCCTAGGGACCACACCACTGCTAGGCTCCTGCTCTGTAACTGAGCCTTGTTCCAGGCCCTGCTGCCTTTATACTGAGAACACCAAGTGATTTGTTTTCCTGATTTAACTTTGACAACAAGACTTTATAGCCAAACCTACAGACACTACAATTAAAACATGTCTATTTTGCATCTTGGGGGATCTAAGGACATGCTCTTTATTTTGACAGCAGCTTTTCATGCGCCTTAGTGAGTGTGAAGTCGAGTTTCAGGTAACTGGGTTTATCCAGGTGTCATTGTGGGAACTGATGCCTCACGGAGTCCCATTTAGAACATTTTGAAAGAACTTGGTGTATCATCTTCTCAGTAGATGAATAATTATACATAGTTTAGCAGTAAATTATTTTGGTTTCATTTTGGCTAAATTGCCACCTTTCATCTTTTTAGCGAATCAAAGAGGAGAAACAGCAATCCGATTTTCTGCCCTCAGCTGGAGGAACATTTAACATCTCCGTCAGCGGGGGTAAGTGCCTTGGCTTGGAAAGCTCTTCGTCCTAGCAGATAGTGTGTCTTCAGCTTAAGTTAGGGAGAGGGAGTGTGTGTGTGCAGGGCCCTACTGTTTGTGGTTTTGAAGCACATCTGTCTGCACATCTCTGTGCCGATGAGGATCTTGAGCTTACAACCCTACTGTCCTGGCCTGCAAGACCCGGGGTTTCAGTTATGAGCCAAGAGGCATAAGTAGAAGTGTTTTGTCGGGATGGGTGGGTGATGAGTTCTGATACGCCTGAGTGATCTTTACTAGTACCGGAGGGTTGCTCTGTATACATCCTGGTCTATTTCCGTAACTTCTATTAATATTAACAGCTTATTTTAGAAATGTAATGTGCTAGTAATAAATTAGCACTGTGTTCTTATGTTTCTGTGTATGAAAATGTTATGCCTAGTTTTCTTGTAATTGTTTTGGTAACAAGCTGTTTAAAATGGATGTTGTGTTTTCTTATTGCAGATATTGATGGTTTAATTACTCGGGCTTTGCTGACGGGCAATTTTGAGAGTGCGGTTGACCTTTGTTTACATGATAACCGAATGGCTGATGCTATAATATTGGCCATAGCAGGTGGACAAGAACTCCTGGCTCAAACACAGAAGAAGTACTTTGCAAAATCCCAAAGCAAAATTACCAGGGTATGTTATTTTTCAAAAGAAGCAGTAGCATACAAAAACACACACACTCAAATGTATGCTTTACAAAATTTTATATTAGCTCCGTGTGGTGGCCCACATCTTTAATCCCAGCACTCAGGAGGCAGAGGCAGATGGATGGATCTCTGATCTACAAAGCAAGTTCCTGGATAGCCAAGGCTACACAGAGAGACCCTGTCTCAAACTCCCCCCTCCCCAAAAAATATTTATTTGTTTTTCAGATGGGGTCTTGTCACATAGCCTGTGCCTTTCCCTGAACCTTCAGTCCTTCTGCCTTGGCTTCCTAAGTGTTAGAATTATACTATTTGTTATTCTTACTATGATGGTAGTATCTTTTTTTTTTTTTGAGACAGGGTTTTTTTGTGGAGCCTTGGCTTCCTACACTCACTTTGTAGAACAGGTTGGCCTAGAACTCATAGAGTTCTGCCTGTCTCTGCCTCCCGAGTGCTGGGATTAAAGGCATGTGTTACCACACCTAGCTAGGATCCTATTATTATTATGGGTAATTGAGATACAGTACAGAATTACACTTTTTGATGCAGAAATGGTTGTTTATGCCTTGATGTGATACAATTCCAGTGTTTTGATTACCTTCCAAAAAATTAAAAGCATTTTCAGAGGTTTAGTATAATAAATTTTAAGATAAAAATTTTAGTTATCTCTTAACCTTGTCAAGAAGTTAGTGCATATCTTTGTGTACCATTGTGTATGTCTGTAAAAATTTTTCTGACATTATCAAGACCACACATAGATGGAGGTGTCATCTTTGTAGACACTATCACAGTGTAAGTTTCTCCTGCATTGTTAAGGACTGTTAGAATTCTACAGTATTTTATGTTCAGGATGTATTATGTTTCTACTTGGGGTTGTTTAGCTCGTTGTAATGTTTCTCTCATATAGGGAAACCACATTGTTTTATATAGTGATTAAAATCTTAGTTATGCCTAAAGATGTACACAGAGTTTTGATTATTCAGTTACTGGAATTTCTGGCATAGAAGGTCTGAATGTTTTTAAACTTGCAGCTCTTCCTCTGTGTGTAAAGACTTGTCTCCTGCTGTTTCTTTACAAGCTCATCACTGCAGTGGTGATGAAGAACTGGAAGGAGATTGTTGAATCCTGCGACCTGAAAAACTGGAGAGAGGCGTTAGCTGCAGTGCTGACCTATGCTAAGCCAGATGAGTTCTCAGCCCTGTGTGGTAAGAAATAAGTTCCACATGGAACTGTGATGTGACATAGATGGCTGCTGTGCTGCAGGACTGAGGACTTTTACTAGAAATCTTTGTAAGGCCAATCACAAATAAGAATTGTAAATTACAAAGGTGGGCTGTGCTCAGCTCTGGCTGCTCACTTATTTAGCACATTCACAGCTGTGGGTTTGATTCTCAGTAGGAAGAGACCTAGAGGTAAAGAGAGAGGCAGGGCCAGCGAATATAAACTATGACATTTAAAAGTAATCTGTCCAGTGATAGTGGTTTTGGACAGACCAGAATATGAAATTTGCCTCTGCTACTTACTAGCTGTGTGACCTAGCAAAGATCGTTTGCTAAGCCTCACTTTATCCATCATCATTTGGCACATATATGGTTCTCAATAAATGTTACTTGGGACCAATTAATAATTGTAACAGGTAATATTTATCAGTGCAGGCCGGGGCTAACTTGGTGGCTTAGGAGACACAGAAACTTTTTTGCTAGTGTGGATATTTACTATATTTTTCTGGAATTTTCTATTTGTAGTACATTTGTAGAACATTTGTAGTGCATTTATAGAGCATTTGTAGTACATTGAGCCATCACTGACAATTTATTCTATATGTGCATTTGGAATTTTATGTTAAGATTTTCCCATTTATTGTTCTTTTCTAATATTCTTGATGGAGAACAGTTCTGTAGTTAGAGATAGGCTCTTATTTGGTATATATGCTGTCCCCTCCATTCATTTAACAAGTAAGTATTTACTGATCCTTTAGAGTGATTATGTTTCTGTCTGGTTCTAAAATTCAGTGGTTGTAAATTTACCCCATGCCTCTGAACATACTGTTGCGCTGCTCACAGCCTCGTGCGTAGATAGATGAAGGTGGGTATCGTGCTACTGGGTTTTTCTCTTGATTCACAGATCTTTTGGGAGCCAGGCTTGAGAGTGAAGGAGACAGCCTCCTGCAGACGCAGGCATGCCTCTGCTATATTTGCGCAGGGAATGTGGAGAAATTAGTTGCTTGTTGGACAAAAGCTCAAGATGGTAGCAATCCCTTGTCTCTCCAGGTTAGTACCTTTGAAACAAACGGTGCTTGCGTTTAGTGTCCCCACCTTACTCAGGGTTAAGTTAGAAATGCTTTTGTTCTGGGAGCGCATTGCTTTCATCGTTCTTAGGGATTCTCTGGCTGGATCATTGTATGTGTTCATTGTCATCTTTGAAGAAGCCAGGTGTGAGCTGACGGGCTCATCAGTGGCTGAAGGTGTCAGGTCAGGTGTCATCGGCAGCTTACTGGGGCGCGTAGGTGGCAGAAGCATCGAAAGGGTCTAGCTACGTTCCCTCAAGCCCTTCTGCCTCTGGCAGAGCAGCAGTGTGGGCTGGAGAACGGGAAGCATCCCAGTATGCTGAAGAGAGTATTTATGATCAGGAAACATGAAGTAGGAGAAATGGAACCCAGGTTAGCACCACTATACAAACTAGAGAGAAAATCAAACTGGAGACTGCCCTAGGCCTCAAGTATAGCTTAAATTTTCCCTCAAGGAGCTGGGTGGTGATGGTGCATGCTTTTAATCCCAGCACTCGGGAGGCAGAGGCAGGCAGATCTCTGTGAGTTCGAGGCCAGTCTTGTCTACAGAGCGAGACCAGGATAGCTGAGGCTACACAGAGAAACTCTGTCTCAGGAAAAAAAAATTCCTCGAGGCTGTTAGTAGGCAGTCTCACTGTAATATTTATTTTTCTCCCTAGGGGTGGGGGGAATTATATAGCCATTGCTTTAAAGACCATTCTTTTGAGACTAAAAGTCAGTTGTTATTTTTTTTTTTAAAGCAAGCTTTTCCTTCCAAGTGCTTTTGAGAAGTAACATGTTTCCTACCTGTGGATTGATTTGCTTCTGCAGGCTAGCCAGGGAGGGCCTCCTGCACACCCCTCAGCACAGAGCTCCCCAAGAACAGCTCCACAGCCTTCGGCACAGGCATGCATTAGTCACTCTGCATTACTGTAATGAGATGGCTTTACAAAGAAAGGGTTTTATTTGGGTTCATGATTTGGAGGGTCCTGTCAAAGGCTGGGTAGCCTGTGGCTTTGGGCCCCTGGCAAGGGCAGCATATTATGACAGGAGCACGTGCGTGGCTGAGCCACAGGAGGCAGCAGAGCAGCAGAAAGCAGCCTAAGCACACAGTCTCCTCAAGGAATGTCCCCAGTGACCTAAGGGCCTCCCTCTAGGCCCCACTTCTTAGAAGTCTTGCCACTCCTCAGCAGTGCCAACCATTGGGGGGTGGGATATTGAATATGAGCAAGTGGTGAGCCCCTGTGGAGGTCAGGTACCTCTGTCACGAAACTGTTGTAGCCGTGTTGTTGCAGGAAACATGGCATGCTGCATGTGCGCATAGCCCCTTCCTTCTCTGCTACTGGGTACCTGCCCATCACTTTCAGTTTGCATATTTGCCTGTCTGAGATCAGTGACAAATGCCTGCAGGCTGAGGATACTTAGAAGATGGTGACCTGCATGCTGTCCATGAGGGGCAGGCCACCACTGCCTCCTCCTCCTCTTCTTCCTCCTCTTCCTCCTCCTCCTCCTCCCCCCCCCCCCACTGGCCACCATCCTTTTCAAGTAGAGGTGCATGTGTTGGCATCTGTGATTGTCTCCTTCTCCCTTTCTTTTCTCATTTAGGATCTGATTGAGAAAGTCGTCATCCTCCGAAAAGCTGTACAGCTCACCCAAGCCATGGACACGAACACTGTGGGGGCTCTGTTGGCTGAGAAGATGAGTCAGTACGCCAGTTTGTTGGCAGCCCAGGGCAGCATTGCCGCAGCCTTGGCGTTTCTGCCTGACAACACCAACCAGGTGAATAGGCCAACAGCTCATCTTTTTTGTTGCTGTTGTTTTATTTTCTTTTGATAATTGGCTGTCCTGGAATTTGCATTGTTACCCAGGCTGGCCTAAATTACTATAGAGGTACCCTGCCTCTGTTTCCCTAGTGATGGGATTATATCCAGCTCCTCAAATCTCACTTTTCCAGGCTGGTCTTGAGCTTATTATAAAGCTGAGGGTGGCCTTGAACTTGTGATCCTCTTGCCTCTACCTTCCCAGGGCTGTGATTACAGGTGTGCACCACTGTGACCAGCTTGGTCTCAATGTATTGTCATATAACACTCTTTATCTTAAAACTGGCTTAAGTCATAGACCTCTAGATCATCTACTCATAAAACTAAACCCCTTATTTTTAGTATCACTCATAATCACATACATTTTCTTTTATTTTGAGGCAAGGTCTCAAAACTCTATGTAGTGGAGGCTGCGTCCTTGTCCTCTTGCGTCCCCCTTCCAAGTGCTGGGGTCACCTAGATGACTGCATACTTTAGTGAGTTAACATGGGGCACAATGCATGTCCCATGACCCATCATGGCGGTCAGAGGTTGGTTCTCTTCAACCACGTGGAACCCAAGGGGCAAAGTCAAGTCGTCAGGTTTGTTGGCAAGTGCCCTTACCTGTTTGTTGTGCCACCTTGCTGGCTAATCACATACATTTTTCTATATATTATCCTTTATACTGCTCTTTGGACTTTAATGAACTTTATTGTGGGGAAAAAAAGTATAATGCTGATATCAGTATCTCCTATTTGTCTCAATGAACTCTTCACATTGTATAGCTCCTCCCCATATATAAAGTATACCTTAGGAAATGTGGTTCCCAGGAGGTGCATCATCTGATAAAGCGCTTGCTGTGTATGCAGGCGTGAGGAAGCACTATGGCTCATGTCTGCTGAGGCAGAGACAGGAGACTGGCCGGGCTGGCTGCCACCCAGGATGTCTAATCTGAGAACTCTTGGCTCACTGAGAGTCTCTGTCTCAAAAAAACAAAACAAACAACAGCAACAAAATAAAACAGATGTGTGGAGTGATTGAGCTAGGCGCTTAGCACTGACTGTTGGCTCTACACACATCTGTAAATTCATATGCAGAAACACACACATACATGTGTGTGTGAGCTGGGTGCGGTGGCACGTGCCTATAATCCCAGCACACAGGGAGACAGAGGCAGGCAGATCTCTGTGAGTTTGAGGTGTGTGTGTCTGCGCGCGCGCGCATGTGCGTGTATATGTGTGTGTAAAACACAGAGAATACAGGTGCCCTCAGAAGACAGCGTCAGATCTTTTAGAGCCAGACTGTAGATGCCTGTGAACTGCAAAACATGGGAACCGAATTTGGGTCCTGGATGAGCAGTAGCTGCTCAGCTGTCTCTACAGCTCCCCTCCCCAGCAACCTTAAACTCATGTCAAGTTTATTAGACTTTGTAATTTTCAAGATGCTAGGAGCTGGAGAGATGGCTCAGCTGCTAGGAGCACTGGCTGTGCTTCCAGAGCACCCACATGCTGGCTCAGGACCATCTGTAACTCCAGTTCTAGGGGGTCTGGCGCCCTCTTTTGACCTCCTCAGGTGCTGGTCATGCACACATCTGCATGCATAAAATTCAATAGACTTTCTTTCTTTTTTGAGACACAGTTTCAGAGATCACATTGAGATCAAATATCCTACAACAGAAGTTGTTTTTTGTCTTTTTTTTTTTTTTTAAGATGTTACACTGTTTCTGAAACTTGTAGTCCGATGCTTTTTACATTTGTCAGGGTCTAAAAATGCATATATGTAGTCAACATATATAGTTAACTTTTATAAATCTATGTAATTGTGAATCCATATGAGGTCCAGATTTGAATTTAATGTCTTTGAATTATTTCAAGAATGTTTCTTAATTAATCTATTGGATCCTTTTTCTATCACTAGCTGCAGCAGCTGATTCTCTTCAGAGACTTTCTTTGAGTTGTTTTCTAAAGTAATCCTGTGATTTGGAAGCACTGTTACTTCACTATAAAATGACCAGAGAGCAACGAGGCCATGGTGCTGCACTGGTGTTGTAACCAAGAGGTGGCCTTGTTCAGAGTCCTGCCTCAGTGAACTTACAGGTTGCACTGTGTGTCACCAGCCTTTGCTGTCAGTCTCAGGTTAGAAACCAGGATGCTGACTCATGAGTAGCAGCATCTTTCATAGAATGCTCAACATAAGAATTTTGAAGAGGGACTGGAGAGATGGCTCAGTGGTTAAGAGCACTGTCAGATCTTCTAAAGGACCCAGGTTCAATTCCCAGCACCCACATGGCAGTTCCAGGGATTATGACACCTTCATACCAATACACATAGAATAAAATTAAATAAGTTATTTTTTTAAAAAAAAAGAATTTTGAAGAAGTCTCTTGAATGATCAGATTACTTTAAGAATAATTAACATGTTCTCATATAACTGGATGAATTAACAGTGTTTTGTTTTCTTCCACTTTCTACAGCCAAATATTGTGCAGCTGCGTGACCGACTCTGTAGAGCACAAGGCAAGCCTGTGCCGGGGCAGGAATCATCTAAGAGCCCATATGAGAGGCAGTCACTGACCAAGGGCAGGCCTGGACTAATGGCTGGTCACCCGCAGATGCCCAGAGTTCAAACTCAGCAATATTATCCCCATGTGAGTGATATGGTCCAGATGAAATGGGAACACGTATGTGTGTCTATCCAAATGATGGCTTTAATGTTCCTGGTAGAAGACGCAGCGACAGTACACAGGCCATATTCTGTCGTAGTTACACTTCTGTGCACTTGAGAGTGGTGCTTATGACCTGCATGTCAAAATCACCTCTTTCATACAGTTGTTACATGTTTGGTTTAAAGTCGTTTTAGATCTCTCTAGCAAGACTGGTTCTCTGGCTCAGTCCGACTTCCCCGTACATGAACATCTGCTCTCCACATCTCCACTGGACCCATTCCACAGAGCACGTCGGTAAAGTAGTGAGACTGAGTCACCCTTGCAGTGCCATCACCACTGTAAGCTCACTGTGTCCTCTGCATGGCAAACATTTAGTGAGCCCACTTAGGTTTTAAAGAGGCCTGACTTGAGGCCGTGGCTACTGTGGACAGGACTGATAGTTTTATTTAACCTTGCGTTATGGCATAAAATGTGGCTGGCCTTGAAGTCACAGTATCTGCTTTCCTCTCCCTCCAGAGTGCTGGGGTTAAAAGTGTGTGCCACTGTACCCTCCCCTCCCTTCACAGTCTTAAATGGAAGATACTTTTTTGGTTTTTTGAGACAGGGTCTCTCTCTCTGGAGCCTTGACTGTCCTGGAGTTGCTTTGTAGACCAAGCTGGCCTCGAAATCACAGTGATCCGCCTGCCTCTGTTTCCCAAGTACTGGGATTATAAAGATGTGTGCCACCATGCCCGGCAAATGGAAGGTACTTTTTAAAAATAAATTATAAATAGTCTTGATTGGGAGTGTCATTGACATTTCAGATAAGACAAATTGGTGATAGAGTCAACACGATTTTTTTTCGTTATATGAAAAGTAAAATCTCAAATCCGGAGAGCCCTGATCAGCTCACGCTCTTTCTCATGTACTTGGGATAAGTCTTTACTCAGAATGGGTTAAGAACAGAACTTCATCAGACCGTATTTAAAGATAGCTGTACTATGTAGAACACTGTGTTTCTGGTGTGTTTGTTTTCATTTTGCAAATACTTATGTGCATTCCTGGCATTATTCTTGTAGCAATTTTCCTGGTAAACAGAATATACAATTTCTCTACTGTCATGGACATTGCACTTAGAAAGCCTGTGATGTAAATGGGGATGAAATGTTGGCCAGGACAGTGGCGGTGGGATGTCACGTGACCTAGCTCAGGCACAGAGATGCCGTTTCTCAGCATCACCTGGCTGCTCGGAGGCTAAACTGGGGCTTATAGTTTTCAGTCACCTGGTGTTTAGAAGAAGCTGCTTAAGGGTACTAAATACAGCAGAGCTTGCTCAACACGGGCTGAAAAGAACAGTCCGTCCCCTTTGTGCCTTTGGGTCATCTTTCTTTCTGAGGTGGCACAAGCACTTAAGGACCGTTGAGCTTGCCAGCATGCTGGCACACCACTGTAACATTTGCCGTCGCCTGGGAGTGGATGCAGGTGGATCGTGGTGAGTTGGAAGCCAGCCTTGTGTCCATAGCAAATCCAAGGCCAACCAGAGCTGCACAGCCAGATTCAGTCTCAACAACAACATCACAAAATATCGGGTTCACTTTGACCAATCTTGTATTTTAAGAAAAACAAGGAAATTCAATCAGATGAAACAGGGATCTCTTGCTGAGTTGGGTGAGGACAGTGGTGTAGAGTTTTAAAGTGGTGTCTGCAAGTGGGGAAGGGAGGGAAAGAAGGCAGCTGGATTGGTAGCGGCGACAGTCTCCTGTTAGCCAGCACGGCTTGGCTTTATGTTATGTGTGTGTGTGTCCTGGAGGTTCCCTAAAGGTTTGCATACCAGAAAGGATTTTGACGGCTTACAGAAGTTTTAGGAAAACTTAGACTGGAGAAAGCGGCATGGTATATGAGAGGAAACACTGCATGGAAGGTGGGGGGCCAGCTCAGTCTTAACTGCATTACCACATGCTGGATGGACCTTAGCAGTCCCTCTTGGTAAAGGCTGGAGTTAGATGAGCAATCGTTAGTGTTCAGCTTGCGTGTACTTTAAGTGTGTGGTTTTGAGACTTCAGAGAAAAGTGTATACGGTTTCTTGTGAAACGGCCTGATAGAGCATGCTGCAGATCACCAGTAACATGGAAACGAGTTTACTCACTATCCCAGAGGATCTTCTTTCTCTACCTGAAGGGCCTTTCTTCCCCACTTACTCTTTTTATTATTTATTTACTTACTTATTTATTCCTTTATGTGTTCTGCCTGCATGTATGCGAGATCCCCTGGGACTGGAGTTGCAGACAATTGTGATCTGTTCTGTGGGTGCTGGGAATCGAACCCCGGTCCTCTGGAAGAGCAGCTGGTGCACTTAAGCATGAGCCATCTCTCCAGCTCCTCCTCATACAGTCTTGACTGGGCTTGTTCTTGTGCTTTGCTGAGGACTCGCACTGCGTCTCTCCTGCCTCCTCCTGCTGTCTGTTGTGTTTCCTTGGGAACCAGGTGGCCCTGGAAGCTGTTGCTTTACTACATGTAATTCTATTGCTTTTACTTTTTGCTTTGCATCTTGCTATTAAGACCTTTTGAGTTGTTTGTTTCTTCTTTTAACGTTTTCATTTTTTATTTTCTGTGATTGGTCTTTCTTTGTTCAATTCAGGTTAGAATTGCCCCTACTGTCACTACCTGGAGTAACAAAACTCCTACTGCCCTTCCCAGCCATCCACCTGCAGCCTCTCCCTCTGACACACAGGTACATCCTTCATTATTCCTCCTTGAGCACGGTCTGCTCACTTACATATAACTATTACTAATCATATATGTGACTATATATTCTCTACGCTTCTTTCTCACTCCTCCCCAACCCCCACTCTGTGTCCATCTGCCTGCTTGTTGCATTTCATTGCTTATGGGATGCAAGTGGCAAATTTTAGGACATTTATTTTCTTACCCTTTCTCTTCTTCTGCAGTTCTAAATTTACTTGAGCTAGAAAAATCTCAACCAAGATTCAAATAAGGGTTCAAATTAAATTTTTCTGAAGATGTTTCTCCTTCTTGTAAACATTGCAGAAATTGAAGAAAACCAAAAGTCCCCTTATGATATTTGCCTCCAGAGTCCGGAACAGTAGATGGAAGTTAGTAGAGATGAAAACTTCTGGTGCCTTTCCACAATGTTATCAACTCTCTTATAAGACCTTTAAATCACTGAGAATGTGTTGCCTAGAAAAATGGGGTGTTCTGTGGAAGATAGTATAGGCAAAATGTAATTTTCTAATATAATAGCTTTAAAAAAAATAAACATAATTTCCGTTTCAGAGATTGCTGAGGATAGTTGGTGAGGTTCTTATTTCCACATATAATCTTCCTTTTTTCTCTATTTTCATTCCTAGGGAGAAAACCCTCCACCCCCAGGTTTCATAATGCATGGCAATGTTAATCCAAACACTGCTGCCCCGTTGCCTACATCTCCAGGCCATATGCACAGCCAGCTACCACCTTATCCACAGCCACAGCGTAAGTAATGGGACCCTGGAGCCTTCTCAGTAGCCTGCCTACCTTCCCTCATTTACTTAGCAACAGCGGAGCCATGCTCATTAGTTTTGACGGATAAAATAGGGGGCTATGATATAGCTCAATGCTGGGGTGCTTGCTTAGAGTGTTCAGTCTCCAGCATCAGGAGAGAGTTGAGGGAGGTGGAGGATAGACACAGATTTGAGAGACAGAAGGACCTGAGTCTGAGTGCAGGGAAGTAGCTACTGTCTCACCCTGTTTGGAACAGTGGCTCCCTCCATTCCTGGGTCGTGTATAATCCCTGCTAAAAGAGATAATGTGGCTTGTGGTTTGGTATAGACAAAGGCCTGTAGAAATTAGTATATATTTTTCTTCAGACAGCATGACAGTTTTGGGAAGTTGGTTCATGGGACATTTGTTGATGTTTTTCCATTTTATTTTTTATTGTTGGCTTTGTTTATTTAGTGTCGATTTTATAAAAATAAATTTAGGTTTATAGCAAAACTGAGCAGAAAGTATGGAGTACCCACATAGCCTCACCCACACACACTCTGCATCCTGCTCCACAGTGGTGTATGTTTCGCAGCAATGAACAAATGATGCTGTTGTATCACGCCAAAACCCATGGTTGATATGAGTATATACTCTTGAATTTGTGTGTTCTGCGGACTTTGACAAAGAGAGCAGTTACACTTAAAAAAAAATGCTACAAGCAGGCATGATGGCACACAGCTTTAGTCCTCGAACTGTGTGGCAGAGGTAGACAGATCTCAGTGAAGGCCAGCCTGGTCTACATAGTTCAGGACAGCTAGGGCTATATAGAGAGACCTTATCTTAAAAGAAAAACAACAACAACTTCTGTTTTAAATAAAAGGGGGGGGATTTATAAGATTAAACAGCTATTAAAAATTAAGAACAAAGGGCTTAAATAAACATCTCAGGGGACAGTTGTAAGATTAAGCAACCATTAAGAAAAGAAGATGCCCCACGTAAGAGCTGACTCTAATGAGGGCATTCTGCCTGACGGAGTTCACTGCATGAATATGCATTTCATGTAGTGTTTAGTGCTGTTTTCTGGTTCACTGCCGGGCCCTCCCCTCCCTGCCCATGCAGAATGTGGCACTGTCAGGCTCTCCCAGGATGGGTTAAGGTTGAAGGCTGAAGTCTTGAGCTCCCAACAAATTCTAGGGTTTTCAAGAAGAGAAAATGCTCTGGGTACACAAGTCCTGCATGGCTCCATCTTGTGGTTTATAGCTGTCTCTGCAGTCTTCACAGGAACAGGAAGTCTCAGCTCTTAGATCGCATAGTCCAAAATGTTTTATCATCTGTGGCATTCTAGGAAGGTTGTATTGTTGTTACTGTTTTTCTGTTTGTTTTTGAGGTGCTGGAGATGGAACCCAGTGCTCTTCCCATTGCTGAGCAAGTGCTCTGTCACAGAGCTGCATCCCTAGTTAGCTTCTGGTCTTACTATTTTAAGAATAATGATTAAAACTATCTTTCTAAAATGAGATTACTTCCCCCCCCCCCCATTTCTGTCTGAATAAACGTGTAACTAATTAAAACTTCTGTTTCTTCCTCTTGATGTAGCTTACCAGCCAGCCCAGCAGTATTCCTTCGGAACAGGGGGGTCAGCAGTTTATCGACCTCAGCAGCCTGTTGCTCCTCCTGCTTCTAATGCTTACCCTAACACCCCATACATATCTCCTGCGGCTTCCTATTCTGGGCAGCCGCAGCTGTACTCGGCACAGCAAGTCCCCTCACCTACCTCCAGCTCTGCTGCTTCCTTCCCTCCTCCCCCTTCCTCTGGAGCATCCTTCCAGCATGGCGGACCAGGAGCTCCACCATCATCTTCAGCTTATGCACTGCCTCCTGGAACAACAGGTACACCGCCTGCTGCCAGTGAGCTGCCTGCGTCCCAAAGAACAGGTCTGCGCTTGGAAGGGATTTGCTTGGGCCCCCGTCTCACTAGCAGAGGGTGGGTGCAGGGGCATTATTTCCAAGTGTTTGGAAACTGAACAATGTGAGGTATTGGTTGAGTGTGAGCCTTCCATACTGAGCATGAGATGCTGAGTTAAGAATAGACTAGAGCTTCAGATTGCTAAGGATGTGTGACCCTGCGGAGCTCACTTTAAACTGCACAAGATTCGTTAGTATGGTGAATGAATGGTAGTGAACTCAGATTTAGTCGATAGCGTTATGTGAAATCCAGAGCTTGAGAATTGAACGTAGGCCTCACAAGTGCCAACACAATGCTCTCCCAGTAAACTTTCTCCAGTCCACTCCTTTCCTTGAGCGAAAGTGTGTTCAGTGTTCTGAAAATGGATTTTAAACACTGTTTGTGGGCTTAGAGACTTCAGAGGGTAAAATGGTTCACTTGCTGTGAGCCTGTCAGGCTGCCAGGACCCACACAGTAGGAGAAAAGTGAGCTCCCAGAGGTTTTCCTCTGTCCGCCACATACACAAATAAATAAATGTAAGAAAATCAAATGAAGAAAACTCAAAGTAAAGCCTCTGTACATGCAGCATTTGAAAGTAGTTTCCTTTTCAGATTAATGAGTGTTCAGACTAGTGGGTGAAAGGATGAAGTGAGGTTTGTTTGACCCTTAATCCTGAAGCTGCTCGAGGAGAGCCTGTTACTGGATTAAATACTAAACAGTAACTCTAATTGATGAAAGTTTATTGTAAGTCTTGGTAGAAGCATTATTCTCAAGTAAATACCATAAATGTAGGTATAAAAATATTTTTAAATATTACTGCTTCTAAAGTGTGTAATTGATCTCAGAATTATAAGCACACCTCTCTCCCCCTTCTCTAATATGTAATATTAACATCCAAAGAACAAAAATTCCACACTACAAGAATTTTGGACACTTCAGTTGTCTTTCCTTTATTGGTGGATGCTCAGTGGATGTTTCGTACCACCACCACCAACCCCATATGTGACAAAAGTTTATTAGTTAAGAATAATCAGAGACACCTGTAATCTTAGCACTCAGGGAGGCAGAGGCAGGCAGATCACTGTGAGTTCAAAGTCAGCCTTGTCTACAAAGCGAATGCAGGACAGCCAAGGCTACACAGAGATACCCTGTTTCGAAAAACAAGACAAAACAAAACAACAACAAAAAGAATAATAAGAGATCAACAGTAACTAAAAAGTAAACAACTCAGATAACTTGCCAACACTTTGGGGTATTGTGAAGTGAGGTGGTCTTCCCAGTGGAAGGGCTGCTGAGTGACGTGTGGGAGGGCAGCACATACAGCACGGACATGCTGGACAAAGGCAAGACAGCTGGACAGATTGTATCAGACTGCTCACTGATGCACCAGGTTAAAGCTTCCACTGTTTGTTTGAAAGCTACTGCTTACAAAGATTTTTTAAAAAAGATTTATTTATTTATATACTTATTTATTTTATGCGCATCAGTGTTTTGACTGTATGTATGTCTTTTTGAGTGTGTTGGAGCCTCCGCAACTGGAGTTACAGACAGTTGTGAGCTGCCACGTGGGTGCTAGGAATTGAACCTGGGTCCTTTGGAAGAGCAGCCAGTACTCTTAACCACTGAGCCATCTCTCTAGCCCTTGCCTACAAATTCTTAATATTCCACTTAATAACTGTGGACAAAGTTGAGGCGAAAGTACATATAAGGAGAAATAACTGCACACATTTCAGTAATACAGCACAGATACACTAGTAGTTTGATGGCTTAGGAATGCGTGCTAGCTCAGAATTCCAAACGTATCCTTTCACCCAGATCAGCACTCATTTGGAGTGGCTCAGGTAAACACCCCCTTAAGTGGCACACAGACAGAAGGGGGGCACACTCTTATTAAATGCCTTGGACATGACCTGGTAGGTAAGGAAGCTGGAGCCTCTCGGTGTGGCGAACAGTGAAGACTCTCAGGAGCACACGCTCGTCTCCAGTTTAGCCTGGGTCTTCACGGCCTGTGGGAGTTGCCAAGTCAGTGACAGGAACCTCACAGCGGTGGGACTGTGAGAACCCCCAGTGCCACTGGTGGGGCTTCTGTCACTTTGTGGTAGAAAATAAATACTTGCCCAGCACAGCTTTCCTTCTTAAGCAAAGGTGCATCTGCTGTGAGGCGATGTGTGCCGGGCAGCTGTTCTGACCTGCGGAGGGACAGGGTGCATGCCCCGCTGCCTAACAACCCCCTGCCATTAACCCTCCTCTACATCCTCGTCAGAGTTACTGCACCACATCTGCATGTTAGGTCTCCTGAAGGTTTTGTTGACATTACATAATGGGGGTTGGAAATTTTGTCATTTTGTGATGTAGTGTGGATCGTGGGTTGTGCAGCAGTGAGACATTCCAGTTGGCCAGTGCATAATTCCTGTTAGATTCCCCCAGATTTCCAGGTTTTCTGTTAGCATGAGGTTATGTGCCAAAGGCTCAGAGAAATGGATGTAGCAGTTAGCAAACCATTTATTCAGTCAGTTTTAAATGAGAACTTGTTTAATCTGTAATTAGAATTATCAAAAAAGTAGACAGGCAGAAAAGAACCATTTATTTCTAAGGAATAGCAAGTAACTCCTAGAAATTAAATTTTCTAAGTTTATAGTTCATACAATAAGAAAATAAGAGTCTGGCGAGAGGCTTTGAACTGCTGAGTGGTGGGGCCTAAGTGGTACTTTTGGGAGAGTGACCTGGAGGTGTGCTCACGGGAGAGATTGTGACAGATTGACAGAATTACAGGCAAGACCATTGCTGAATGCTGCCCCCAGTTCAGGGGGGAAGTGGCCACAGTGCAAGTCCCTTGTGGCAGCACAGACTGGCAGAAAGTAGTCCCCATTTCACAGTCTAGAATAAGTGTGGTGCTGTTTGACATTTCCCCCCAGTCTTTCATTTACTTTTAAGAGAAAATACTTTAAATACTTTTAAAAATAGGAAAAATAAGAATTTTACTCAAAAAGTGTTTTCTGATAAAGTGGCCTTCAAGCCATGATAAGGCTATCATCAGGTGGACGTTGCTGTCTTTGTTAAAAAGTAGAGTCATGTACTTGACAAGGTTTATTTTTATGGGACTTTCCTTAGTCAAATCAGAGTCCCCGACTTAGCTCTTCAGGTGGAGGAGAGGCACAGGAGAGGTGTCCCTGCTTTTCTTTGGGTGCTTTCATTTTTGTTTTGGAAAATGCTTTCAAGGATTCATTATCTTTCTCATTGTAACAGTCTGTCTTGTGACACCTTTAAAATTGACGTGCTGGGCTTATAGAGAGAGGGAGTGTGTACATTTGGCAGGGATTCTGTGTTCTCTCCATCTCTCTCCATGCCGTCAGCGTTGATGTTTCCTTCCAAGTCCACCAACAGTTATTCTAGCCAGTCCGTTGACTGTGTGCTTATTCCCTGCAAGTCCTGAGGGCCCTAGGGAGGAGAGGGATTGAGCAAGGCTGGTGGACAGCTCCCCCATCGTGTAAGACCAGTGTCTGAAAGACTAGTGTCTGCACAAGAGTCAGGAAGGCTCTGCAGTATCCAGTGACATATTTATTTTAAAAATAAAAATAAAAACATATTTTATTGTTTTACTATAAACCCAAAATAGTATAAAGAAAAAGAAAAATTGCCTGAAATTTTACTAATCTAAATATAAATATTATTAATTTAGGTTATTTTTTTTCCTTTGACATGGGCATATATATGCACACATAAGTATTTGTATGTGTACATGTTTACACATTAAGTGTTTTATGGTAGGGCTGGAGAGATGGCTCAGCTGTTAGAGCACTTGCTGTTTTCCCAGAGGATGCAGCCTCAGCTCCCAGCACCCACATCAGGCAGCTCACTACTGCCTGTGACTAGCTAGTTCCAGGGCACCTGACATCCGCTTCTGGCTTATGTAGGCACCAGAACATTTGTGACATGCAGCCAGCCAGAAGCGCACACAGCTTTGAATGATGCCAACATGAAAACATTTGGTGCCATGTGGTATAAGTAGATGTCGTGTGGGGAAATTCTGTGCCTTTAGGATGTGCTGAGCTTCGTTTGTCAAATAGAGAAATCGTCAAGATAAAAACTAGGGAGACACTCCTC
Organism: Acomys minous; assembly: GCF_964271855.1. Lineage (NCBI taxonomy): Eukaryota > Metazoa > Chordata > Mammalia > Rodentia > Muridae > Acomys > Acomys minous. The sequence continues at coordinate 79,392,818 of NC_140497.1, read as the reverse complement.
TTAGAGGAGATAGCATAGTAAGGGGGGAATGCTGTTTTAAGAGTTCATCGTATTTGATATTTACCCCCCCCCCCAAAATTAATGACTTTCTTACTTGGACAGAAGACATTTCACATAACTTGTCTTAAAAGTAAGTTTCAGGGCAAATGCGGTAGTGCATATTTATAATTTCAGCATATAGGAGGGTGAGGAAGAAGGATCATGAGTTTAAGGTCAGCTTGGACTACATTGTGAGCAGCCTGGACTACACTGTGAGCAGCCTGGGCTATGTTGTGAGCAGGCCAGGCTATCTAATTAGAGACCCTGTCAGTAAGTAAATTGTAAAGTTTTGTTCCTTTAAAGTTAATTTGTTTTTTTCTGGGTGCTGCTAAGTAGGGAAGAAAAAGTGTAAAGTGATAATTTGAGTTTAGAATGTCTTCCATAATACTGGTTAAGTGACTTTTACATTTTGTCTACAGAAAATCAACCTTTCCAAGACCAGGCATCTGTATTGGAAGGTGAATTGGTTGTCAAACAGATCTTTGAAATAATTAATCATTCAGTACAGCTAACGAATAAACATTAACAATAATGCATGTGAACTTACTCTAAATCTGATTTTCAGTAGCTTTTTCATTGAATCAAAATTTAGAAGTGATTAAATATATATGATGACTGCAGCTGTGAATCATCACGCTGTCTGTCCCTGTGTGAGCACAGTGACGGGACTGCCGTATGCAGTTAAGAATATGAGGTGACGGGAGAGATTGAATGATTCCTGGGTGTGATGGTGTGTTCTGGGATCTGTTAAGCAGACATGACTCAATAGCTTGTGACCACCTTGGAGTGTCCAGAGCCCTGTCCAGCCTCCTGTCTCAGGTGAACTTGTAGGAAGTTCTCTTTAGCTACGTCCATTGTGCTTAGAGGAAAAGAGCTGGCTGTGTTCGGTGACATTAAGCACGAACTTGCTTCCATGCTTTGCCAAGAATTTTTGTTGTGATTTAATATTCATATCAGTTCAGCAAGCCATGGAGCACCCTGAAAACAATGCACTAGAAGTTGGGGGCCACTTTCCATCTTCACGTGTTCTCACACACCTGTGCTTTGGCTTCCACAGTGAGGTGTAAAGTAGCGTGCTGTGACCTAGAAATTGTCCGACTTGAGCATGTTTTGCAGTCTACTGGTACTAGACAGTGAGCCCTACTGACGACCATTTGACTCTGAGCTGCCCAGGTGTTGGGTTCAGTTTCTAAGGAAGCTTACTGTATTTAACTGTACTTTTCATAAGATAGGAAGTGATGAGAATTACTGCTGTTGTTTCTAGCTGGACTCTTGCTGTTTTGCCGTTTGTCTTGTGGTACTGGGCATAGAACCTGGGCCTCCTATTCTGGGCAAATGGTCCACCATTGACTTGCTTCCTGGGGTGGGCGCTGTTTTAGACAGAGCCATGGTTTGCCTCTGTGCTGATGTGCTTGTGGAATTGCACTCTTGCTCACAGAAGGCTTTCCCTTTACTCCTCTTTGTGCATTAAGTGTGATGGAACTCTGCAAAAGCACCCCCGGCCCAGCTCTTCCTCCTGACTTTGAAGGTGTGTGTCCACTTACACGGAAGGGCTTCAGCCTTAAGCTCGGGACAGCCCCTTTACTTTAAATAGCAGTGCTGTTAGTGTATGCTGCCTGCTAATCAGCCCTGTGGGACCCAGCTGACTGCTACAGCCTGTGTGGCAGTTACCTCACAGTTAAGGAGAATTTGCAAGTGTGGGAAGAGTCGTTTTCTTCCTTTTAGGGTTCTAAAGGAACATGTCTTCTGTTGTCCGTTCTAGGTCCACAGAATGGTTGGAATGATCCTCCAGCTTTGAACAGAGTCCCGAAGAAGAAGAAGGTAGCAGAAGTTCTCTACCCAGTGCTTGTCTTTGCTGTCGGTAGTCACACCACACTTAACCATCTCTTTAGAGGCAAAGGTTGGGGACTAATGTGTGTAAAACGCATCACACCAGGTTTCCTTCCATTTATGATGAGAGGAAGGGGAGAATGCCGTCCAAGGCTGGGCTGTGGGCGGCACACACCTGGTACCTCAGTGCCTGGGAGGCTGAGGCAGGCGAGCCTGGGGAATGGCTTAGGAACTTGGAACGTCCGTGGCTTGGGCTATGCTGCCCTCCCTCTGCTAACAGTGCACTAGGCAGCCTGCGACATTTGTGTGTATGTACTACTGTGTGTACACTCCCTCTCTGAACAGTGTACCTAGCAACTGAGAGCCTCCACCTTCATGGAGCTGCACACTCTGAACAACTGGTCTCCGCTTATGTTCGAGGTCGAGAGTAGAAAGGCTGATGATCTCTCCTTAGCTAGCTTTGGGCATATGTGTAATAAAGCAAAACCGTGTCCACAGTCAAATTTTAGGAAGAATTTTCTACTGACCATCTGTGTCTACACATGATTTAGCTTGCATGGGATGAAAATCAGACATGCAATGGAGAAATAGTTATATAAATTAATCTATCAGTCAAAATAGAGAACAAAAGATATACTTCTTAGTAGCCATACCCCCTCCCCCCACCTTTGGATTCCATAACCAGAGGCCTCCAACAGCAGCCACAAACCTAGGACCACAGAGCGGCCTCATTCATGTGGCCTGCCTTTGGTCTTGACAGGTTCCTAATCTGTGTGTTTTGGTTTTGGTTTGGTTCAGTTTTTCAAGACAGGGTTTCTCTGTGTAGCCTTGGCTGTCCTGCAACTCACTCTCTAGACCAGGCTGGCCTCAAACTCAGAGATCTGCCTGCCTCTGCCTCTGCCTCCTGAGGGTGGGGATTAAAGGCGTGTGCTACCACTGCCTGACTTTGACGGTTTATAACCTTTTTTTTTTTCTGTGAATAAAGTTGCTTTACGTGGGCCCTTATTTCAGTCCTTTGAATAAGATGCCAAAACCCTGGAACCTCACAGCCCAGATCCCAAACGCTGTTTATAGTCTGAAGCCAGTCTTGGCTTGGATCTGTAATGGAAGCCTGTGTTAACTGACCTACCCCACCTATCCCCACCCCCAAGAAAGTCTTGTTCTGATGTAGTGGTATAAATTAAAGCCCCTTTAAAAGGCAAGGTGTCAGCTCCCTGTGGGCCTCTCAATCAGCAGGAAATAATTTCTGGCTTTGCTGTTGATCTTTTTTTAGTTTAGTTTAGTTAGTTCTTTGGGGTCCTAGCAGTAATCATGATAATATTTTATAATCAACATTAATTTGTAATTACACTTTATATTTTCTTTTAAAAATACTTTTTAATGATTTTTTAAATTTTATTTTATGTTTATTGGTGTTTTGCTTGCATGTATGTCTATGTAAGGTTGTCAGATCCCCTGGAACTGGAGTTACAGACAGTTGTTAGTGCCAGGTGGGTGCTGGGAATTGAACCTGGATACTTTGGAAGAACAGCCACTGTTCTTAACTGCTGACCTGTTTCTCCAGCCCCTTGCAATTAAAAAAAAAAAAAAGTTTTTTTCTTTTTCTTTTTCTTTCCTATGAGTGTGCCACAGTTTGTGTCTGTAGGTCAGAAGACACCTTGCAGAGAGTTGATTTTTCCTGCCACCATGTGAGTCCCAGATGTTGAACTCAGATGCTTGGGCTTGGTGGCCATTGCCCTTATCCACCAGGCCATTTTGCTCTTCCTGTCACAGAAAATATTAAGTGAAAAACAGAAATACTCTGTACTTAGCATTTTTTACATGTCAATACTTGCTACAAACTATTGAATATAAATGGTTTATTTTTCCTTTCATTGAAGCTATATATATTGGACATTCTTGGTCATTTCGTTCCCCAAGAATAATACTGAGAGGCTAGAATGTAACGTTGGGAGGCAGGCAGTCAGTAAGGAAGCCCAGCAGAGGGTTAATTTCAACCAGAAACTTCAGCTGTTATCTTTAGTGCCAAGTAATAGCTTCTTAGTGATCTATGAAATTGAAATTACATCCTTTTGTCATTTAACATGTACACATGCATACATGCACCACATGAGCACACGTGCATGACACATTGGTTCCTGTGCTGCTGGATGAAAATGCATGGCTTTGGTGCCTGTTACTGGGAGTCTGGGTGAGAAGACAGGGAGGTGACCCTGAGTATGGTCCTCACCCATGCTAACACAGTAGGTCTACTTTGATGTTTTACTCTAGAATTCTGCATAAAATTTCATTTGGAAAAAGTATTCTGCTACGAATTGTAACTATAGGGTACTCTAAGGCCTTTATTTTTATTAGCTAAGGAAATGTTGCTGTTTTCATTTTTCTTATTTTTATTTTTTATTTTTTTTCATCTTTTAAAAGATGCCTGAAAACTTCATGCCTCCTGTTCCCATTACGTCACCAATCATGAACCCTTCAGGTGATCCCCAGTCACAGGTGCTGCCGCAGCAGCCCTCAGCTCCAGGGCCTCTGGCCAGCCAGGCCTCCTTCCCACAGCCACACCTGGCAGGTGGCCAGCCCTTCCATGGCATACAGCAGCCTCTTGCTCAATCAGGCATGCCGCCGTCTTTCTCAAAGCCCAACATTGAAGGGGCCCCAGGAGCTCCTATTGGGAACACCATCCAGGTGAGTCTGTAGGAGCTCCTTGCTCTCTCTGTTGCAGTCATACTGGCCCCCATGTGGTCCCCTGTGTCACTGTGGCCCTTGTCATCTGCATGCTTCCTTCTGTCTGGAATGCTTTCCTTTCCGTCCTTGAGCGGTTAGCCACGTTTATCTTATGGAATTTTCTGAAGTGCCCGTCCCTCCCTTTGGACAGATTTGAGCCATATCTTTTAGTTCCCTAAGCATCACAGTGTTACCTGTCTTTACATTTTAAGCTTTGTTTCTTTCTCTCCCAGTGGCCTGTGAGCTTCCTTAGGATTGAGATCATTTCTGTATTGACTCTCAGTACGTAGCAAGTCCTGATGCATAATTGCCTGTTTTGTTTTGAGTGAATGAAAAGATGTAACTGATGAGTAAATGTGTAGAAAACTAGAGTCCCTGTTTGCCCTTCCATCTTTGTACTTAGCTCTATCATGATCTACTCTGTCTTACCCTTTGGCTTAACCTTACAGGTTTTTGTAATCAATTAGCACTCCTCAAGGAGAGTAAAAGAAGAAGCTGGGCTTGGTAGTGCACTCAGGGAGGCAGAGGCAGGTGAATCTGAGTCCTGGACAGCCAAGGCTACACAGAGAAACCCTGTCTCAGAAAGAGGGGGGGAGGGGTGGCGGGAAGAGAGAGAGAGAGACAGACAGACAGACAGAGACTAAAAGAACTGTCAGGTTGATACACAGTTGTAATTTCAGCACTTTGGAGATTAAGGTACGAGAATCACAGTGATTTCAAGCTACCCTGGGTGTTATACAGCAAAACCCTGTCTCCGAAAACAATGGAAAAAGTAAAAGGGTAGAAGAATGCTAGGATAAACAAAAATAAGGGACTATGTATGTAACCAGTCAGTTACTTGAGGGTGTGTGTGTGTGATGCAGGGGTTGATCCCAGGGCTTCACATTTATTGGACAAGCATTCTACCCCTTAGCTAGAACCCCAGCCCTTATGCTCATACAAACCCACGAGTGCCTCCTGGGTATCTTCCTGTCTCGTCACAGGTCCGTGATGTCACATGTTAAACCTTCGCTGTATTTTTAACAGATCTGTCTATAAGGCGGTTGGGTCTCTCTTTTCACATAGAATCAGAACTTTGAATATAAAATACTTTGTGGTCATCTCTGATTACTTTATGACATTAATTCTTGCAGCACGTGCAGGCTCTGCCGACAGAAAAAATTACCAAGAAACCTATTCCGGATGAGCACCTCATTCTAAAGAGCACGTTTGAGGATCTTATCCAGCGCTGCCTCTCTTCAGCCACAGACCCCGTATGCATTTTTCTTCTCATAGTTTACTTAACTAAAATGTAGCCTGGGGCTGGAGAGTTGGGTCAGCACTGTGACCATTGCAGAGGACCTGGGCTTCATTTCCAGCACCCACTATCTGTAACTCCACTCCCAGAAGATAGCCTCTTCTGACCTCTGAAAGCACGCACGTGGTGCCCATACACGCAGGCAAAATACATATACTAAAATAGTAAAAGAAAGTGTTCTAATATTTTTTTAAGTCCTTTGTGGTGCTCCTTCATTATTGAAGGCGCTGTGGTCGTAGTTGCCTCTGTTGCATTGATAAACAAAGACCCTCAACGTTACAAAGTGTGTGACTCAAGTGTGACACCTGTTTTTCCTCTCCTGTATAGCAAACCAAGAGGAAACTAGATGATGCCAGCAAACGCCTGGAGTTTCTATACGACAAACTTAGGGAACAGACAGTAAGTTTTTTCGGGGGAAGAGGTGGATTAACACGGTCAGTTATTCTTTGTTGCCAATAAAGTACGTGGCTGGCTTGTCAGCACTGTCTTTCTGTGTGATAAATAGCAAATTGTCACAAAAGTACAGAACGGACTTTCCCAGATCTCATTTGTTGGGGGTGGGGAGAAAACATTAGAGGGGAAATTTGCCCTTTTTGTAACAAAGATCAGAAATATAAACTGGACTGTGTTGGGCCCAGGGTGAATGGCCTGATGCTCATTTACATGCCCCATGTATCAGAAGCCAGAGAGGAGGCAGGGGCCCTGTTTCCTAGAAAAGAAACGTCGTCCCTCTGGAGATGTCTGGTCCTTTTCTCCTGCAACAGCTGATAGAGAAAGGCAAAACCAGATGTCGCTGCCAGATGGCAGGGTGATGCTCTGTGACCGAGAAGAGAGCCCACTGTAAGACGTCAGTGTCTGTCCTGCGCTGACCTGCTGTTCCTTTTGAGAGTTCAATAGTGAGAGTGCTGTGACTGGAGAGGACAAAGCTGTGTTTTGTAGTAATCCTGCTTGACATACTCAGTCTCTCTGATAAAAATGTTTCTCTCACGAGAACCGAAGCAAAGAAAGCTGATCTCATAGGAAGGGGCGTGGCCTGTGACTGATCCAAAAGTGTCGCCTACTAAAGTGTAGGAAGTACTGGGTGCCACCATGACACAGAGCTAGACTGTGTTCTTTTTTCTTTTCTTTTCTTAGGTTTGTTTGTTTTTGTTTTTCAAGACAGGGTCTCTCTGTGTTAGCCTTGGCTGTCCTGGAGTAGCTTTGTAGACTAGGCTGGCCTCGAACTCACAGCAATCCACCAGCCTCTGCCTCCTGAGTTCTGGGATTAAAGGTGTGTGCAACCACGCCTGGCTTAGACCATGATCTTAAAAAGTGACAGGTGAGCTCAGTGCTCAGTGCAGCTTCGTAGTTCAAGGCCAGCCTAGGGTACATGAGACCCTGTGTCAGAAAGATGTTGAGGAAGGGAGAGGGCAGGGATGGCAGCATGGGTCAAAGGTCCCAGCTCTCAAGGTGAGAGGTTTGCTTGAGCCCAGGAGTACAAGACCAGTCGGGGCAACATAGCAAGATCTAATTGCAAGGGGAAAAAGAAAAAAGAAAACCAAAATTTTTAAATGCCAGGAGAGAAGTTAGAACTTTAAAAAACGATTAAGGGCTCCAGATTGTGGCTCAGGGTTAGTGCACACTGAAACCCTGGATCCCATCCCCGTCATGACAGAAGAGTGGAAAGTAAAACTCAGTACGAGTTGGTAAATTAAGCCGGGCGTGGTGGCACACGCCTTTAATCCCAGCACTCAGGAGGCAGAGGCAGGTGGATTGCTGTGAGTTCAAGGCCAGCCTGGTCTACAAAGCGAGTCCAGGACAGCCAGGGCTACACAGAGAAACTTTGAAAAAAAAAATAAGTTGGTGAATTGTGTTACATGGCCAACCCTGATGCCTGGAGCCCAGGGGCAGAACAGAAGGTGCAGGATCTGCTGTAGAACAGGCTTCGAGTCAACGGTTTCCCAGCTGGGAGGTGTCGGGGTTCATGGTCTCCTGCCTTCCTGAAGCAGAGCGTGAAAGGCTCAGGCTAAAGTCCCTGGAGAAGGGAAGCCCTGTCAGCATGCCGCCTGCCCGCGGAAGTCAGTGAGGACCTGCTTGGCAGCATGTGTGACTCACAGAGGACGTCCACACACATCTCCTTGTCACGCTTCTACTTTAAATTGTGACTTCACTTGGTCTAAAATCGTTGTTTGGTTTAAAACATCCCAGAAATGCTACCTAGTTACTCATTCTCAGAGTGTGTTTCAGGCTCTCTGTAACCCTCTCGTGCCTCCGCCTTTATTTCAGCTTTCCCCCACAATCATCAACGGGCTACACAGCATTGCGAGGAGCATCGAGACAAGGAACTACTCTGAAGGCTTGACTGTCCACACTCACATCGTCAGCACCAGCAACTTCAGCGAGACGTCGGCGTTCATGCCAGTCCTCAAGGTTGTCCTCAGTCAGGCCAGTAAGCTGGGTGTCTGAGGACACTGTCCACTGACATTGCCGCTTCTCCAAAGAAAGCCATGCTAAGACTCGGACCAACCCCTCATTAGCATGTTTCCATGGCAACCACCCAGGAGCTTTGACATTATTTCTGCAGGTATCTGCACCCTAGAACTGCTTGAACCCCTGGTGCTTTCTGTTGTTTTAATCTTCTGTTGCCCACTATGATTTTCCTCTTCTGGAGATTGTGTCTTTCCTGGATTACACACAGTGTGGTTTCCCGTGGGATTCAGACAAAATGTGGTTTTAAAACTTTGGTATACTTCTTAGAAAAATTGCATCTGGCTATGTATAAAATGGACCTAGAGTAAATTACTTTGATGTCTTCCATACTTTCTCCACATCAATCAGATTAAAGTGTGTAATCCTATCTTACGTGTTTATAGCCTTTTTATTTATTTATTTTTTTACATCATGACTACATTTTATTTATTTACATGTGAGTGGGCGTGGGCGTGCCACTGTGTGTGTGGGAGTCAGCGGATACCCTGTAGGCATCAGTTCTCTCCCAACTCCATGCGGGTCCTGGGGTTGGAACTCAGGTCATCAGTTTGGCAGCAATCACCCTTGCCCACTGAGCCATCCATAGTCTTTTCTCACTAGCCCTATAGTCTTTTAAAAAGAGGATGCAGAGCTGGGGTTTTGTCTGTGATGAGGCACTTCTCTGCATATGTGAGGCCGTGTGGTCCATTCTTACCACCGTAGAGCAGTGGTCCGCAACCTTCCTAACAACCATACAATTATTTTTGTTGCTACTTCACAACTAATTTTGCTACTGTTATGAATCCTAATGTAAATATCCAATATGTAGGATATTTGATATGCAATCCCTTTGGGGTTGCTCGTATAGAGGGAAAAAAGCAACTTTACTTTAGCCTGGTCCTGAGCAAGTATGTGTGGGAGTTGCTTCGTCGGTGGTATCAGCACACACTAGTTTTGAGTGGGTACTTAGCTTTAGATACTCACAGGAAGGGAATGCTGTCCCCACAGCTGCAGCACACACTGCCATGTTCTCTGGGTTCTGTGTTCTGCTTGGGTTCAAGATGGAGTTGTCTTATTTCATAGTTAGAGATTTGCTTCCCCCCCCAACCCCCCCCCCCCCGCTGCCCCAGTTTCTAGGAAGTTACCTATAGTCTTGAAGTTGAATTCAGAAAGAAAACGTTACTACAGTTGAGATCCTAAATCAAAGCCATATATTTTCCAGCCAAGTTTTCTGTCAAGTGGCTTCTTATTGTCTACTTTAATGTATAACAACATGACTAGCAAAAAAATAATGATCCCCATTATTCCTGGGTGGTTACGTGGGCTATTTTAGGGTGCAGGAGTAGGAGCATTTGTCCAGTGGGTCTCAGAGCCTTGGGGAAGCAGCTTGCAAGAACCTTTGGGGGTTTTTTTGTGTGTGTATGTGTTTGTTGTTGTTGTTGTTGTTGTTGTTGTTTTTGAGACCCCCTTCCCCCCCCCACACACACATACTTTGAAAAATTAAGCTCAACTTTGTAGCTGAGAACAGTTTGTAACAAGCACCATGCTAGCTTCCGAGAAGGGGGACAGGGGAGGAAGGAATGAAAAAACAAGAGAATGAGTTTCCCGCAGGTTAGACACACCATAGGTAGCAGTGGGGCCGTGGCCCCCTGCCAGCAGCTCCAACCAAGTGTGGGCACAAAGCCTTGGCTCCCGCTGGCATCAGAGGAGCTAGGCTCTTTCCAGTTCAACATTGGCTTCCCCCCCCCCCCCACTGTGGACTCTTGGAGATGATTCATATCAACAGTCAGAGGTAAACTGAGCTGAATCCCAAACAGTTCTTTTTTTCTTCCCTCTGAAGCATAAAGAAAATGGATTATGGAAAGAGTGAAGTTTTTAAAGTTTTCTCCTTTTAAAGAGAAGACAAGAGTCAACTGGCCTTCTGGAATGATTCTATTTTAATAAATGCCTCTACAAGTCAGGAATTTCAGCTTAAGGCTCAGTTATGATCAAAGCAACATATCTGTAATCCCAGCACTTAGCTGAGGCGGGAAGATGGTGAGTCCAAAGTCAGTCTAGACTACAGAGAGCTACGGTCTTATAAAAACCTCAGGCATGAGGGCTTGAGAGATGGCTCAGTGGTTAAGAGCGCTGCCTGCTCTTCCAAAGGACCTGAGTTCAATTCCCAGCACTCACATGGCAGCTCACAACTGTCTGTAACTCTAAGATCTGACACCCTCACACCAATGCACATAAATTAAAAAATAAATAAATAAATTATTTAAAAAAAAAAAAAACCTCAGGCATGCGAGTGGCTGCTCTTTCCTTGGAGGAGGACACAGCTCCCTCTTAGCACAGTAATCCTACATGTGCGGTCTGTAGTTGCTGTTTTGTGATTCCCGGACACCTTCAGTTTTCCTGTTCTGCACTTTTATTTTTTTAAGTACCATTCTAAAGTAGAGGAAGGGTTATGAGCGAATGTGGTCCTTGGGGCATGGTGTTGGCTTCTGGGCTGGGCTCTTCTATGTTAGATCTCATCTCTAGTGTGCTCTTTAAGGATCATTTACATAAAGGATTTATTTTGCATGCATGTATGTGCACTGCCTGCATTCCTGCTGCCCACAGAAGCCGGAAGAGGGCATCAGATCCCCTAGAACTGGAGTGACTAGCAGGTTGTGAGCCGCTGTGTGGGTGCTTGAGCCCTGAACCAGATCCTTAGAGCTCTTAACCACTGAGCCGCCCTTCCAGAGCCCACCTCTACCCTTCCTGCTTCCGGTATGTGAAGTGGACCCTGCTTAAGACCCTGCCATGTGGGATGGGATGTGTGGCTGACAGGGGCTGTTATCCATCGGAGTGTGGGGGCAGCTTCGCCACTCCTCACTGCTGAGAGCCTCAGAGATCACTTAGATTCAGAATGGTTTCCCCCTGCAGACCACAGTAGGGAGGGCATAGGGGCCAGGGGTGAAGCGGTGGATTGTGGGCTAGCCTAGTTGGTCCCAGCTGCTGGAAGTGGCCTCAGGAGGGACAGTACAGAAGAATTCCAGTCTGGGAGTCACAGAGCATGCCCCTTTGCACTGCCTCGGTTTCCAAGCTGTAAAACCAAGCCCTGTAAAAAGGAGTGGGCGGAGGGCTCCGGAGCCTCTGGTCCATCCACCTTTGCTACGGCGTCTTTGTATATGATCAAAGCCTTCTGAGAGGATGGAAGATGAACATGGGACACAGCTCTCAGGGAACTTTTCCTCTTGAAGAGTTCGTTTGATTTCTAGCAAAAGAAATGCATCATGCCCTCTGATGGGAAATGAGTGGACCGCACAGAAGAGGCGGCTTGTGGTCTGAGTCTGGAGGCAACAAGCTGCTCGCTGTGTGCTTAGCTTTCCACAGCTACCTTGCGTGCCAGGAAAGACACAGTCCCACCTACCTCCCTTTGGTGCAGCAAATCTGGGTCACCCTTTTGACATTCCTGAACTCTGTTTACAAATTCCTGCCCCCTGCCGGAGAACAGCCTGGCCTTGGCCTTTTGAGAGCAGCCTACCGTAATTGACAGGGCAGGAAGAAAAAGAGGCCATTGAAGCAGAAACAGTAACAGCTGATGCTGAGAAACTGAAGGATACTGAAGCAACTTCCAGAGAGAAAAGAAAAGGAGGTTGGTGTTAGTGAGATGGGCGAAGTTTATGGGTTATTAGTGATTCTTCTGTCACAATAATCATGTATATCTGGGAGCTGAGTTGTGGCAGCAGGTGGAGAAATAAGGAGGAGGTTGGTTGGGTTTGTAAACCCTTTTAGCCATGCAGTGAACAACAGGGACGCTTGTATAGGTCTTAAATGTTAACCTGCCTTGACCCGGTCTTGTAAAGGAATGCTACCTCGGAATACACTTTCCCTCCTGACTGATGATTGCCTGCCTGCCCCACTGTGGGTGAGCTCCCAGAGCCTAATGCCATATATGCTGCTTGTAGACGGAGACAAGTGCATGGCTTCTAGAAGAGTCTCAACAAATATATACTGTAAAAAATAATAATAATAATTTGAACTCAAAATTAGCTGACACAGTGGTGCATGTCCATTCAGGTAGGAGGATGCCTGAGTCAAGGATTTTAAGGTCAGCCTTGAACTAACACTCTCTCTCTCTCTCTCTCTCTCTCTCTCTCTCTCTCTCTCTCTCTCTCTCTCTCTCCCCCCATCCCTTCCCACCCCCCGTTCCTTCTTCCCTTCCTTTCTCCTGTCCTCTCTCACCTTTCTCCTTCCCTCCCTCCTTCTCTTCCCCTCTTTACTGGGGTCAAAATGGGTCTTGGCCATGCTAGACAAACACTTCACTGTTCGGCTACATCCCTAACACATCCCTAACCCTCTTTTCTGCTTCAGGTTTTTTTGTTTTTTGTTTTTTGTTTTTAGTTTAATCTTTAGAGTGGGCACACAAGCACGGCTGTATAGCATTTTCAGGTATACTTGGTTTTGGTTGATGCAGCCCTTTGCTCTTCTTGTCTTCCCTCCCTTCCATCTTCAGAGCATGTGAATTCTCTGACCCTCCTCACCTCCCCCTGGCAGCCTGTGACTGCCTTTTCTACTTTAGGACTATCCCCCCCCCCCTCGGAGCTAGGCTTGGGTGCGTATTCGAGACAATTATCTTGAAGAGATGGTTGTACACCCACGCTCCTTGCAGCTTTCTCACAGCAGGCCAAAAGGGGCAGCAGCTGGAGTGCTGCTTATTTACAGTGAGATGGTTAACTGGTACGTCAACACAACGCAGAATCCCAGGGAAGCTGGGCCTCTGGCAGGCTCGCGTTGGATTGTCTAGATTACATCCTTAGAGGTGGGAAGACCTGCTCATTTCGTGGGTGGCACCGCTCTCTAGGCTGGAAACTATATGCCTGTGTAAGATGAGAGAAAGCACCGGGCTGTGGTGGCCCACACCTTTGATCCCAGTACTCAGGAGGCAGAGGCAAGTGGATCTCTGGGTTCAAGACCAGCCTGCTCTACAGAGTGAGTTCCAGGATAGTCAGGGATACACAGAGAAACCCTGACCTGAAAAACAAAACAACAACAGCAACAAGATGGGAACCAGATGGGAGGGAGGGGTCTAAGCTCTACAATGTGTGCATTCATGGCTCTGCTTCTTGACCCTAATGCTAAGGGACCAGCCAGCAGCCTCAAGTTCCTGGTCCAAAGACTTCTCCGCCCTGACAGACTATAACCTGAAACCAAAAACAAACCTTTGCACCCAAAGTCACTTCTGTCAGTGAAGTGACATTTTATTACATCGACAGGAAAAGAAACCAAAATAGCAAGTGAATGTGATTTATACAAGCAGTGAAATATTGGTCAATCTTTAAAAGGAATGAAATTCTGGGATGTGCTGCCACCTGGGTAGACCTTAAGGTCATTAAGCCACATGACATAAGCAAGTCACAAAAAAGACAAATGCTGTATAATTTTACTTTATGTAAGACTGTGTAGGAAGACTCTAACTCAAAGGTATAGGGAGAGTACTACAGTGGGCTAGGCCCCAGGGAGAGGGGGGGAAAACGGGTGGATTGTTGTGTGATGTGTACAGATTTTCAGTTTTGTAAGATGAAATGGCTTTATGGATTAGCGGCATAGCATGTTAGGGTTCAGGAATAGCCACACACTGACCCCTCAAACACCAGACTCAGATTGATGGAAGTTTATTGAACGATAAAAAAAAAAGATTGATTAGAGCTACAATCTGGGCTTGTGAGCCAGACTGTGATGCTGGTCTGTTTCTAAGGCAGGCTTTTTATAAGAAAAACTGTAACCAGGTAACCAGGTGTAGGAAGCTGCGCCTGCGGTGGTGGCAGCAGTGGAGGGTGTGTGGGGGCGGGGAGGGCAGCATTGCATCATTTTAACTAGCTAAACATGATCACTTTTGTTCTGAGTATATTGTATCTAGGTAGCTAGACACGGCATTTTTAAGCTGATTGGCTAGGATGTAGGCTTGGGGACTTGCCAGTTCCCCATAATTCCAGGGGAAAAGAACATAGCAGGGTATTGTGGTTTTGTTTAAGTAGAACATATATTACTAATTCAAGCAGAACATTCCACAAGTACTGAGTTGTAAGTAAAAGGCTGTTTCAGCTCCCAGGCAGGCACAGCCCGAGAACCCAAACTTAATTTCTTCTTATGATCAAATGGCAATCTAAACACAAAATGGCTGCAGTTGTGCTAGGCAGTAGATCCTAGACATGTCTGGACATGTCTCAATGTTTGTGCGTCTCAGCAGCAGTGTGAAAATCCCGAGAGCACTGAACTTAGAATAGCTAATGTCATGTTTCCTACAACTATATATAAACATACTCACCCAAACATTACTTTTTCCTCCTCGCCCTTCTAGTAAATCAGCCACAAATTTTATGTTGCAAACAACACTATTTGGTTCTTAGCATCTTTTTGTTAATTATTTGCCTGATAAATGCTATTGTCCCATTTGCCCTCACTCTAGAATGACATGACTTGTCATCCATTTCTGGGGACCTGACCTAAGGAGCCACATATCAGGGTATAGAACGAAGAGAAGGAGTGACCTCTAACAGCTCAGAGCGCTTCCTGGGGACCACCTCTTTATATGATTGGCATATAATAATGCGTTGCCCCACCCCCTGTGCATGTGCACATGCATGTACACGGACACAGGAAACTTAGTGGCAGAGCACTTGTGTAGCATGCAAAAAGGCCTTGGGTTCACCCTGGGGCGGGGAAACACTAATGGGTTGGAATTTCTTGCCTTTCTAAGGTCATACAAGTGGTCAGTCTTGGCTCCGAGGTGTCGACCGTAGTGGGATTTTAATACAGCAACCTGGCTACTCTGGCTGGAATACAGACATTCATCCTTAGCACACGCCTTTAATGCCGAACATGAAGGTTAAGTTAGTTGGTAGAAGGAAGTAGCCATGTATGAAAGTGACGTCTAATTGAGAGACAGACAAAGTGACAGAGAAAACTGAGACAGAATAGGATATGCCCAACTCTCAGCAGGACAGAGAGAAAAGAAAGGTGACTTGAGAGAGAGAAGCGCAAAGGGAGAGAGGGAGGAGACAGTTTTACAGAGACATGCTGAAGAGAAAACAAGCTAGACACAGGTGAAGACAGATGAGCCAGAGATGAGAAGACGCCAGAAGATTAGAACAGATGGCTAGAGTTAGTTTGAAGCCAAGCAGAGCAAAACGCCAGCAGCTGAGAGAAGCCAGATTGAATTAGTCAGCTTAGATGAGTTTCAGCCAGAACAGCTGAGTTGAATCAGCCAGGCAGAGTTCAGAAAGAACAAACAAGGGAGAACTTTTTCAGCAGTAAGTCTCAGAGGCTGGAAACATTCTAGGTCTATATTATATTGTACAGAGGCTGGAAGCCAAATGCATGTCTGCCCATCCAGATGGAAAAGACAGTCTGGGCTAAAAACACAGCCAACCAAATCAAATCAAAAGCCACCAAGTTGAAAAGTGGAACACAAAGCTCCCCTTTTCATCTGTCCACCTGTAGTGGCACTTTCTGGGCCACCAGCTTCACCTTCTGCTTCCGCTCCCGCCCTCTTTTCATAGGTAAGTTTTCCTTGGAACGATCTCTGTGATCTTTCTAAAGCCTGGCTCCTCAAGGTTTCGTTCTGCCAACAAAAAGGTCTTGGCAGGGGGAAGAAGTCTATGGGTGGAATTGACTATCAACCGAGGGGCTGTAGGGGTAGGGTGGCCCTGCATGCTCACCAGCCCCCAATCATCTCTGTATCCCCAAAAGGTATTCACCGGGCACTTACTGTACACTTCCACCATCCACGGCCACCTAAGTAGAGCAAACTCACTGCCTCCCTTCTCCGTTGGTCCAAGTAATTTTACATCTAGACACAAAGACCTACGAGTCTGTCGGTGGACCTAGCCTTAACTGAGTACAAAGATGCCTAGAACTGCCCCACAAAGATGGCTTGTGGTTTCTGAAAAAGGGGGATGGTGTTCCCAATAAGGTAGTATCTGGAACTAGTGTTTGGGCGATCTGGAGAAAAACACGCATACCCTAACAGGAGTGCTACCCTGCCCCGGGAACCTCATTCCACGCAGCACCAGGGCCACGGCTACCAAATCCAGCTTCTGGCTCGGCCTCGGTGGTCCCGCAGGGAGGCCAAAGGCTCCCTTTCTTTTTAAAGAGCCTCTCCCGACCCCCGTACCCCCCTCCGCAGGCAATAGTGATAGGCCACTGTTATCTCATTACATCTTTCTTCTCAGTGCTCCCGGCCCTACCCACAACCTCTCTCTACCACCACCCCACGCCAGTCCATCCTTGGCGCCTCCTTCCTCTCCTGCCTCTTGCCACCTCCTCCTCGCAGCTGAGCTGCGCGCGTAACAAGGCAGCAACAGATGCTAAACACCAAGATAGGCACCAACCAGCAAGTCACTCTGAAGAAAACAGAGTATCCAAGAGGCACGTCCCGCTTAGAGGCAGTAGGGTCCACCACTCTCCAGCTATGCCAGCCCCGGCCACCGCTGCAGAACCAGACAAGGTCCTCTTCTGCAACGCCAAGGAGAAAATTCGTGCAGGACACCAAGGGTCGGCGGGCGGCGGTGGCCAGGAGCCGCAGGGAGCGTCTGAGCGTCATCAGGAGGAATGTGGTCTTGAAGAGCCTGCTGCACTTAGGGGCTGTGGTGCTCATCCTGAACACCAACCTGCTCACTCTGTTGTGGGGTAAGTCTGGCAGGCCACCGCTGCGCCCCGTCACAGTGCAGGGTCCAGATGTGCGCTCTCTGTCTCAGGCTGCTCAAGGCGTCCCACTGTCCCGGAAACACTGACTCTAAAGAGTACAGTTTTCCATCCTTTGGAACGGGCAGGTGTTTCTGCCCAGGGAGTTTGTAATTTCTGTTCGGTTGGCTGATTGAAGGCCGAGGCACCTGGAGTCCCCAATGCTGCCACCCCTATGTTGCCACAGCTGCCCTCCTTGGCACACGGAGGAAGGGCTAGGGAATCTGGCTTTTATG